>NC_054378.1:5456528-5757361 GCF_017654675.1 Xenopus laevis
ACAACTACCGGTATTAGAAACTTTCTCAGCTCTGCATTAACATACCGGTATGTTATCAGCCTTGTCATTATTGTGTGGGGAGTGTGTGCATGGTATATAGTGTATGATGGTGTGGGTAGAGAGTTTGTGTGTGTATATAGTATGTGTGTGGGGAGTTTGTGTGCATAGTATGTGTGTGTGATTATTTTGTGGGAAGAGTGTGTGTGTAAAGTATATGTGTGTCTATGTGTGTATAATTGCTAGTGGAAAGTATATTTTGTCTCAGCTGAAAAATATCTGTAATATAAATCCACTGGGGGGGGGGCACATTTTCAGTGATTTCGTTTGCGCTGTAGTGATTGTAGCATAAAGGGTCTTAGTTGTGTCTAGGCTTATACGCGAGTCAATACGTTTTCCCAGTTTTTGTTGGTAAAATGAGGTACCTCGGCTTATACACGGGTCGGCTTATACACGAGTATAAGCACAGTTTCAGCAAAATCTAGCATTTTCCCATTTTGCTAATTTTCCCACGGCAAAGCAACACAAGACAGTTTCATCTTGACATAGAATGAATGGTATCCCTGACCCTTTACACTACTTGCATGCCCTTCATCTTGAAAGAAGTGAAATACTTCACAATGCTGTGCTTATTTCTTCAACAGAGTTTTTAGGGATGCATCGAATCCCGAATTCGTTTTTTGAGTCTTCCGAATCTGAGCTATTATTAGCAAGCTTCGGGTTCAGCCAAATACAAGAGCTCTGAACCAAGTCCTATCCCTATGTAATTGGAAAAAAAAGAAACACAATTGGGCAAATTCACTAACAATCGTAGTTTCGACAGGCGCAACTTCGCTGCGATTCGCCGCACTTCGTCGCACTTCGCCAGGCGTAGTTTCGCCAGCGCTCCGCAAATTCACTAAAATCCGAAGTTGCGCTCAGGGGTAGCGCAAGGTTGCGAAGTTGCGCTAGCGTTGATTCGCTATGTAAAGTGAAGTTATGCTAGCAAAGGCTAATTTGCATACGGCGCGAAATTCAAATGGAGGAATACGTATCAGCACTACAAATGCCTAGAAAACCTTCAAATCAGCAAATAAAAATTTTATTTTGCCCTACACATGTGCCCACTGTCTAGGTAAGTTGCAATGAGTCAGGAAATGTAGGGGGGAAGGAGGGGAGCCCCAAAAAATTTTTCGATCTTTTCAGCCTATCACCCATCATGTAGAAAACACGCCAGCGTTTTTTGGGACTTAGAAAAAATGTGACTTTTTTTGAAACAATCCCTATCTACTCTATTGCGCTTCGCCAGGTCTGAGGTGGCGAAGGAAGTCTAGCGTAAAAGGTAGCGTTCAGTACACTGCGCAAGTTAGTGAATTTGCGTAGTTACGTCGCTAGCGAAACTTCGCCTGGCGTAAGGGTGCGAAGTAACACTAGCGAAACTACGCCAGCGTTGGTTAGTGAATTTGCGCAGTAACGAAAATACCAAACGCTAGCGAATTAACGCTAGCGTTCGGCACTTCGGCGCTTAGTGAATTTGCCCCAATGAGCTTGGGGTACACATAGGGTTTTTTTTTTTTTCAACTAAGCTGTTACCTTTCTGGTGTTGCAGAAGGGTTCAGATTTGGTTTTCTATTTGACCAAATCCATAACCCTGAATTCAAGTGGTTCAGTCGAAGCACCTAGAAATGCTGGGTTCAGTGCATCCCTAAGAGTTTTGGATAATTTATTGAATATTATAATAAAATAACTGCAATATTTGGATACTTATTACTCTGCTGACATGCTTAAACACAGGCTCCTTGATTATTTCCATTTCTACAACAGGCATTAGGAGGCAAGGGACTTAAAAGGGTTTAGTAGATATTTCTGGACAATTGGTCTTCATTTTATTACTTTGTGGGTTTTTTTCAGTTATAATTAAGAAAAGTAACAATAACAATATCATTGTTGCCTCACTGAGCAATAGTTCTTTGGTTGCTGGGGTCGGTGACCCTCAGTTGAAAGCTGGTGCCATGGTGGAGTAAAGGTGGCCATTGATGTAACAATTAGGATCTTTTTTGGAAAAGATCAAGATCGTTCATTTCATTTCAATACACACGTGTAGAGCTAAATCATCAGATATACAGATAGAAACAATAGAATTCTACCTGTATCTGATGACTCAGCACTAACAATGGCCGATGTTTGGGAGCCTTCCATCCAGCCTGATCAAGGAGCCGACCAATATCCAAGTCTTCTGCAGATATTCGTCGGCTTTTTTCCCACCATACACGCACCGAATATTGTACGAAAATTCTTTGTACATTTTGTGTGCTGATTAACCAGCTGACTGCTGGGAGAAAGTAGGGACAAATTTGTATATGGGCAGTAACCCATCAAATGTTTCTGAGCATTTATAACCTTTTTGGTTCCGTTTTTCCCCCCTATCTTTCGTTTCCTAATCTCACAAATTCCCTAGTACTGGGCTGTGATCTTGTAATGGATTTATTCTAGTTTTCAGAACTTAACACAAGAATGGAGCCATCTGTTATGAAATATCAAACAGCTGTTATCTGATTATAGTTTGCTTCGCTGGCACCAAGTTATTAAACTTTCAATCCATAAATACTTCTTTCTAATTAATTGATGCTGGGTTACCTAGATTTATGTAGCAATTGTGCATGCTTGTATGTCCGTTGGAAAATGATTATACTGTCATTTTTTAAGTGTTTTAAATGTTTTTGGAATCGATTAAATAATGACACAACATAAAAATCCGTAAGCATTTCTCCTTCTCTGACTTTTTGTCAAAATTAGGGCTAAAGATTTGACAGCTGTTCAGTTTTGTGCCAAACATTCAAAATTTATGGACCTTATTCATTTTTTTTCCTAATAATATTAGGATTACAACAAATCAAGCAATTGGTTTGAGATTTAGATTTTTTAGAATTCTGTATTTGAAGAGGCTGTTTTATCAAAATCACTTGCACGGTATTTTTATGGGAAATATATATTATACAGTCATGCGGTAAAGAAAAACAAAAAAAGATGTTTTCATCTCATATACACATTTTCATTATCCTTTTAATTGACGTTTGACTTTCCAAAAATTGATTTTTAAGAGCTTTTTAATAATAATTTATAAATTCATGTAGAAGTCAATGGAACTTGTATTTGTATCTTAAAATTTCAAGCTATGTTTCAATTTGTATTGTAAGATTCTCATGTGTTAGAATAAAGTGTAGAATACGACTTCACTGTGTTCCAGTAGTTTTTACACATTTTGTACAAGCAAGTTTTTGAGTTTGGAGTTTTTTTCTTCAAAGATTTTCAAGTTTTCCAGTTTTTTTACAAAACCAAAAACATTAGGATTTTAAAAATCTGCTTCTAAGACTATAGGGCTCATTTACTGCACATCAGATAGACCAGTTGCTTTCATGCAAATGCTGCCACAGTCAGCTGTACATTCGCCGGACGCGAATTTGCGGGGAATTTCCACATTTCGTCCCAAGTGAATTAATTTGCAAAACTGCAGTGACAATTAGAAAAAATTCTCCACGTCAAAAAAACAAAAAATTGGTGACTGACTTCTATGCGTTTGGCAAATATTTCTTTTAACGGCACAGATTTGCCCATCACTACTCACGGCTACAATGAGTGCATTTAGTTACATTTATTGACACAGAGGAGTCCTGGAGCTACTGCCACCTGACCATGAGGCAATGCCAGGGTTCGCTCATTAGTGATGGGCGAATTTGTGCCGTATTCAATTCGCTGAAAAATTTGCAAATTTCGTCTAAAATTCGCAAAACGGCAATGGCGTCTCATTTTTGAAGCCGGCTCCATTTTTTTGGTCGAAAATGCGTCAGCGTACAAAAAACGGATGCTGGCGTCCATTTTTTTTGAAGCCGGCGAATTTTCGCCAGTGAATTTTTGTGCCCGTTTCGCAAATTTATTCACCGGCAGCGAATCATGCAAAAAAAAAACTGTGGGAAAAAAACATGGAGATTGGAGATGGAATACAGTATCTAGAACCCTTGCCATAGAGCAAACAATGACTGCTGATTTGTCAACTGAAAGGAAGCAGAGACCAATATATTGCAGACAAATTCATTTGAGCTTCCTCCTAAATAAAATATATTATATATATATATTAAATATTAAAATATCAATATTATACAGTGATGACTTGGATACAAAGTGATAAATATCTCTTGGCTTTTGCAGTGTAGTTCAGTCAGATTAGTTATTGCAGAAGTATGCATATGATTTAAATATCACAATATTGGAAGGAGATTTGTAAAAAATACATAATTTATTATGGCATTATATTCAGTAATCTTTACTAGTATTATTATTAGTATCGCGTAGCATAATTGGTTGCTGTATCAGCTCTATTCATTATAACTTTCTATACATTTATATAACAATGGCCTTTTCATTTAACTTCCTTTAGGAAGCTTTCATTTTAATGTAGTTACTTTATGATTTGCGGCTGCGCTTTTATGGCCCACCTTTAATATCATAATAAAATTCTCTCAATGAAAGTGCACTTCACATATATAAAAATGTATTCATAATTCAAAGAAAATTGTTCTGAAACCTTTCAAAATAACAGATTTTTTTTTATTCTATTATATAACAATGTAGTACCGAAAGTTGTAATAAAAACAGAAACGTTGTCTTGGAATTAATACCACATACATTTTTGCTGATGGCCACTGCCTTTAAAGGGATACTGTCATGGGAAAAAAAAAATTCAAAATGAATCAGTTAATAGTGCTGCTCCAGCAGAATTCTGCACTGAAATCCATTTCTCAAAAGAGCAAACAGATTTTTTTTATATTCAATTTTGAAATCTGACATGGGGCTAGACATATTGTCAATTTCCCAGCTGCCCCAAGTCATGTGACTTGTGCTCTGACAGTCACTCTTTACTGCTGTACTGCAAGTTAGAGTGATATCACCCCCCCTCCCTTTTCCCCCCAGCAGCCAAACAAAAGAACAATGGGAAGGTAACCAGATAGCAGCTCCCTAACACAAGATAACAGCTGCCTGGTAGATCTAAGAACAGCACTCAATAGTAAAAACCCAGGTCTCACTAAGACACATTCAGTTACATTGAGAAGGAAAAACAGCAGCCTGCCAGAAAGCATTTCTCTCCTAAAGTGCAGGCACAAGTCACATGACCAGGGGCAGCTGGGAAATTGACAATTTGTCTAGCCCCATGTCAGATTTCAAAATTGAATATAAAAAAATCTGTTTGCTCTTTTGAGAAATTCTGCTGGAGCAGCACTATTAACTGATTCATTTTGAAATTTTTTTTTTTTCCCATGACAGTATCCCTTTAAGGGGTTTGTTGCCCATAAATAAATAAGTCATTAAGTGAATTGTGTATTTAAGTAATGTAATACATTTTGCTTGGTTTGCATCATATCTACTAACTCATCTTTTTTTTGTTTTTTTTTGGCACTGGTGACTGGTAAATGCTACCTGTTTATTGGTGTCTAGGATTAATTAGTATTGGTGCAAAATGTGGAACTTTCTTACTATACTCCTCTTATTTGCAAGATAACGATGTTTTCTCAACAGAGAAAAATCTCCATTACAAATATGGAGAACATTTACCCCTTTATACAAGACACATGGCACATGCAGGAATCCTTTCCTATATCTGGGGTTTGAGGTAGACCGTAGACAAGAGTGATGTTTGACTGCTCATGATAGTCAATGCATTCCAATAAATTGACACAGGTATCAACTTTAATAAATGCAACAACTCATTAAAACTTTTCTGACAGTCAGGAAAGTGTTGCTAATTAACTAAAATATTGAACTGCTGTAGAGCATTCAGCATTCCCAAGTTTGGCATTTCATAAATGAGTCCTAGATATTTGCTTTGATGTCTGACCCACAACCCTTATATTATATTTTATATGATGCTTTTAGATTTCTCATACACTAACTAGCTGGTTTTCTTTTTTTTAATGTGTGTTCTTTCATTTTCTGCTTTGCTTTGTTTTTTTTATACCTTCTGATCCTCTATCTTTTCCTTTGCTTATGTTGTATTCTTTTCTATTGAAGTTTTCCCTTTTTAAGGTGCTTTGATCTTGAGTCACTTTCCCTTCTGGTCCCCATCCCCTTTCTTTCTTCTTCTTCTGTATGCATCCTACTATCCAGCCTCTTTAACTTCCTTATATTCTAATGTTTTTGTTTTTCTCATGAGTTCTCATAGGCCCAAGGGTAGTGATTGTAGTTCCTGCATAAGGAGGTGGGGTACATGCTCAGTCTTATTGGACTCCTCTCAAGGAGGGTTGGATGATGCTGGAAAGTCAGAGAAGTAAGAAGATTTGGCTTGAGTTAACAGAAACCTTAGTGAAGTCAGGGATATGATACTCCATGAATGAAATAGTGACAGAATAGCACCTGTTATAGGAGTGTTAGATAGGGCTAGCTAGTATGAGCAGCTTTTTGCTCAAACTGAAGAGTGTTTGAGTTGGGTAGCCTCAACTGAAGGGCTTTCTGTAGTTCCCGCAGGGGAAAGTCACCATTTGGCAAGTAAATAAGACTCGTAAATCTTCCTATAATTCCTTGGAACACCCTGAGTAGTGATGGGCGAATTTGCGCAGTTTTGCGTCGGCTAATTTTTTCTGGCGAATCTCGCAAATTCGTCGCGAATTCACGCCTGGTGAATAAATTCGCCTATCACTAACCCTGAGGAATTTGGTGTACTAGGTTCAGACACCTGTGGTGTGTGTAATACTCATTGGGATCTTGGTGTGTGAGTGTCCATCCTGGAGACCTTCCTCCATTATATCTGGGAGGGCCTACCTGAGGTGAGAATTCAAATGTAGCCATGCTCTACCCTTGAAGGGAACTAGAATAGGTACTCACAAGTATCAATAGCACTACAAACCTTTGGCTTTCACTTCCATATGGGTTTAAGAGGAGAAATGTGAAAAACTTAAATGGCAAATAGGGATGCTCCGAATCCAGGTTTCGGTTCGGGGATCGGCCAGGATTCTTCCTTTTTCAGCAGGATTCGGCCAAATCCTTGTGCCTGGCCGAACCAAAACCTAGTTTGCGTATGTAAATTAGGGGACGGGGTAGGGAGATCACACGACTTTTCGTCACAACAGAAGAATTTTTCCCACTTTTTCCTTTCCCGTCCCTAATTTGCATATGCAAATTAGGATTCAGATTCGGTTCAGTATTTGGCCAAATCTTTCACCAAGAATTCAGGGATTTGGCCGAATCCCAAATAGTGGATTTGGTGCATCCCTAATTAAAATGTTGGCATTTTAACATATTAATTAGATAAGCAGCATCAGTTTGGCATGGGGTAGATACACAAGCCTTTAACCAAACTGCTTTTTTACGCAAAGCACTTTTTTGGCACTAAAAAAAATATTTCAATTGTTACATATTTCACACTAGCTATCTTTCCTTATATGCAACGCTACATGTCTCCTGTTTTGATATGATGAGAGATTAGTAACGTGTGAACAATTCCCAGTATAAAATGCATGTGCAGTGGAGCAGGATAATTTGCCAATCAGTCATGGTGAATTGGCCTGCACTATCCCATACCACCCCCAAAGCTAATTTACCAGCCCTGAAAAATCTGTTCCGTCACTCTATCTGGTTATGCGGCATGTTGAGATGATCCCTTGATTTTTTCCCTGGATGGAATGTGTACTGTTTATTAGGACAAGATCTTGGATGCAGAAATAATCTGCAACTACATAAACATGACTTTGCTCAACAACTCACTTTGATAAACACGATAGAATTCAAACCTAGAGACATCAATCTATTCCAGCCTTTTTATTTCATATAATACTACCTAGTGATTGGCAGACGCACAACAGAAATTCAGCATTTGAAGGAGCCGATGGCATTTTCATTGGACCAACCTCGTTGTTTGTCCTTGATTAAATACAGTTTTCTGAACCCGTAGAGTATTTTGCTGAACCAGAAGCTCAGCATTTTATTTATGACAAACTGTTTTCTTGTCTTCCTACACGCACCATGAACTAAGACCCAGTTGTTTTTCTCAGGATTAATACAGCAATTGCTGGCGTGTGCTATATTACACATAAAGGAGCCTTCTCATGCAAAATAATATGTTAATAGGGTAATAGTGATGCCTAATGATGGGATTTGTATGCAAAGGGAGAGAGCATTATTTATTGTGATTTGTATTTGTTGTTGCCAGTCTAATGTTATTCCTTAACAATGTATAATATATAGTGGTAGGCAGAAGCCAACAAGCTTTAAACAGTGGAAAGGAGTTTTATAAACTGTCATATCTTGAAGGTTAGGAATGTAATGCTTGGCCAACTTGTTTTAATAATTGGCCAGATAGATCTGGATTTATTAAAGGGTTTGACAAAGGCAGCCACACCCCTTTCCCCCTAAAACGAGTGGTGTCCCAGATGAATCAATAGTCTCCTACATGTGTAGAATGTACTTTTCTGTAATATAGGAGACAAAAAAAGGCAAAAAAATGTCGAAGGTGCCATGTTTCTCATACTTTGCACCCTGTCTTGCCATTAGCACTGACAAGTGAAGGTCCTTCTTTTCAATAATGGAAGGATGGGCTGTTGGAGGCATGTAAGGCTACAGTCTACTCTGACCCATCCACTAACTTGTACATTATTCAGAGCTGTAAAGTGCAACTGCCAGTGGGTACACTGTGCTAAGGATCCCTGTACTTACTCCCTTTGGCAGTTGGTAAAGACTGGGCAACTTTGCACCTCCCAGCAATATAAGTATTAACTGAATAAAGCCTAAGAGGTACACTAGTACTAATTGTTTTAGCCCTAAAGGATTTGATTTGTGCCTCCTTGTGCCCAAAATCAGTTTTAGTATATCACTCTTCTAACATGGATAATTTAAGATTTTATTCCTATCATTTCTTAAGGTACATGAAGAATAATAATAAAAGGTATAATTATGCCACAATATACAGATAAAGCCATTGGGATTTTACATTTTGTTGCACTGTGTTATGTTTAGTCCTAAGTCTTGCCTCTAGATCAGGAATCCCCAACCCGTGAGCCACATTCAAATGTAAAAAGAGTTGGGGAGCAACACAAGCATGGAAAAGTCCCTTTGGGTGCCAAATATGGGCTATGATTAGCTATTTGGTAGCCCACTATATGGGCTAGCAGCCTACAAGAGTCTCTACTTGGCACTATACTTAGTCTTTATGCAATTCAATCTTGCTTTCAAGCTTAGAATTAAAAAAAACTCATGTTGCTCACGAGCTACTGGTTGGGGAATCACTGCTCTAGATGGTGCTTAGTACATTGCTTTTAATGAACTAACCTCAAGGGTATAAATTCTGGGGAATTCGCTACCACTTAAGCTGAACTGAAGAAGACACTTAGATGAGTGGCCAAACGTTTTCAAGAAAAACTATAAATGTCCAGTTACCTTTGACTTAATTCTACTAGATACTGTATATCATGACCTGGAAAAATGAGAATCTTCATAGATATACCTTTTAAACCTTTACTACATTCAAAATACAGTTTTCACCAGGAGTTTTTTTGATGTAAGTTGATACCAGTAGGAAAAGTCACCAGGTTGTCTCTGTTGAAGGTGCAGCACATACAGTATTTTGACATGAGTTCAATGAAGAGGGCTTTTGCTGAATAAACTATTAAACTTTAACTGTAAACTGTTAACAAATATGTTTGGTTTTTGTTGAATTAAACAGTTCACTTTACAACTTGCTGTCCAGCTTCATTATTCTGTAAGGTCATTATTTTAGGACGAGAACGTATTAAAACATATTACCAGTCCACAGATAAGCCCTATATGTATTGAGCTTCTCCCAATCTCAGTGGCTGAAATTTGGGGGAGAGAGGGGTTTGTTTATACAGAGCTCATTATCTCCATTGGAACCAATTATCCTGTCTATAGAGGCAGAGAAGGTTATGAAATTCAAGGAAAACTCAAAACAATTCAATTAATTTATATTTATAATAAAAAACAAATTTTAAGCACATGTTGAGCAAAGGTGTATATACAGTAGGTGTTCTCTGTACTGCTTATTGAAAGAATTTGCAGGCTTTGGTCACTAGGTATATTAGGCAACACATTCTGTATGGGAATGAATATCCGTATCACAAGCATGAGCCCACCTACTAATAAAGTCCAACTCCTTGCACTTCATTTAGCTTAAAATCAATTGATTCACAATCCATGTTTGATTGCTTGGAAAAATACTGGATCAAATGGTTGATGATGACATGGAAATTAATAAATTACAGGTATCCTTTGACCTACATGGCAAATAACCAGGTCAAAATTGAAGTGGGGAGGGGTGCAGCACAATAACCTCTTGTTGGACTCAATGCCTTTTGCTTGGAATGATCCTTTAATGGACTAAACATGGATCCACCAATATTTCATTATGAGTGACCGACTTCAGAAGACATTGTAACAACAAACTCACCCATGTCCCTCAAAGACAAGTCAATATTTGAAAGAAGAATAAATGCAATCCCTGTAATTAAATACCATTTAAAAAAAAATGGTATGGAGAAGGTTGTACTGAAAAATCAAATATTGACACTGAAAGTCCCAGCTCTATATGATAATCTGTTGTCAGGCTTCATATTGTTTAATGCAAGTGTAAAGGTGAGTGATTATCTTCCATACGAGATCTGGTTTCTAGAAAAACCCTCTTATACAGATTCACATTACAAGCAATGTGTTTTCTTCTCTATATTAATATAATTGTCGGTTATAGGTTTTTAAGCGGATGATTCATATTCAGCTTAGTGTTCAGTTCTACAGCCAAGATCACATTAGTTCATTGTACAATTACTGGAAAGTCTGCAACACAATGAATCAATGTTTTTTTCTCAAAAGATTTGTTTGTTAGCCTGTGAACACTCAAAACAAACATTTGCTCTATTAACAACATTATTCTCTAGATTTTTTTTTGTCTCTAACTATTGATGTGAATTTTTTGTAACAATTATTTTGCGCTGAAATGGGCGCCATTTATTTTGGACCCAAAGAGAATATCATAGACTCCCAGTATGATTCCTGGAGAACAACCCAAGTACTGGTACTTAATGAAGCTCTTTTGCAACAACGTCTACACAGATCCAATTCCAATAAGGATACAATAAATAAGAATAACAGCACAACATATAGGCAATCCTAGAGCCACCAAGGATCAAGGCTGTAAGTAAATCTGAAATCCAATAGGAAGGTACAGATCCATGCAGGTTGCAGAGACACATAATCCAAGGCCCAAGAAATGGTCAGGGCAGCAGGCAATTATGTGTTGTTAAAGGAGAACAAAACCCTAAAAATGAATGTGGCTAAAAATGGCATATTTTATATAGTGAACTTATTGCACGAGGCTAAAGTTTGAGCTTGTCAATAGCAGCAATGATCCAGGACTTCAAACTTGTCACAGGGGGTCACCATCTTGGAAAGTATCTGTGACACTCACATGCTCAGTGGGCTCTGATTGGCTGTTGAGAAGCTAAGCTTAGGGCTCGTCACTAATTATCCAGCAGAAAATGAGCTTCCCTGGCTGTAATATAAGCTGATGCTACAGGTTTGCTGATTATTCAATTCTGATGCTAATTGCACTGGTTTCTGTGCTGCCATGTAGTAATTATGTGTATTAATTACTAATCAGCCTTATATTGTGACATTTCTATTCTATGTGTACTGTATATTGTGAGTGGGTCCCTAAGCTCAGTAAGTGACAGCAGCACAGAGCATGTGCAGTGAATCAGCAGAAAAGAAGATGGGGAGCTACTGGGGCATCTTTGGAGACACAGATCTTTACTGCTAAAGGGCTCTGGTTGCCTTGGGCTGGTACAGAAGCACAAAACATAATGTACAACATTTCTAGCTACTTCTTTAGTTAAGCTTTAGTTTTCCTTTAAAGATCCAGTTATACTGTAGGTAAACCAGGATGGAAACTGATGACAGAAGTTCTGTGGAAATAGTTTTACTTAAAAGGGACTTTAAGAAGCAACACCAGATGACAGAAGAGATGTTATCCACTACCTAGAGCACAGAGATACCACCATGCAACAGATATGAGGGTAAATGGGTAATTTATGGGCCTTGTTTATAACCATGAAATGATTTATCACAAAACTGTTGATGCAATGAAAATTGCCATAAGGTGAGTCTGGCTATTGCTGTTTTCTAGTCTCAGAGGTCCTCTGCACTCAACCCATTATCAATATATTTAGGACATTTAGACGTGTGCCATAAGCTACAAAAAACCTTACCCTTTAAACGTTTAGTTTAAAGGGTAAGGCATTTTTAGTAGCTTATGGCACGTCTAAATGTCCTAAATATACAGTATTGATATTGAGCTTTAAGTGCCCGACAAGTGGAGCAAAAATTAAGCATCTGAACTACTTATTATCATTAATGCCTTTACAGGCAGCTTCCAGCAACAGCCCTCAAGAACAGGGCAGCAAAGACCTGAGTTAAGGCAGATAGACTTTGGCCAGTTCCTGACTTGAACCTGATTTCTACTTAATCCTTCTTTTTAACATGCCTTGGGCTTTACCTTCTTTGTCAATCCTGACCAGCAGCATTTGCATTGCCTGTTACTAGTGATGGGTGAATTTGTCCCGTTTTGCTGAAAAATCACGAATTTTCAGCAAAAATCACGAATTTCCAGCGAAATTCTCAAAACAGCGAAAAAATTTGTGAAATGTGAATTTTGATCTCCGTGTTAATTTCCAATGCCATCCAAAAATTCTCCAGCAGTGAAACGCGGAAATTCACCGCAAATTTGCACCTGCCAAATTTATTCGCCCATCACTACCTGTTACCTATGTGCCTGTCTTGTTTATCTTGTCTCTTTAGTCTTTGCTCAATGAAGAGTGAAGCCTCTGTTGTCAGTATCAGTCTTGCATGTCCCATCTGTTCCCTTTTGTCTGTTACACAAAAACATTATGTTTAGTATCATCTTAAGGCTCCATAATAATTACACTCCAACTCATACTATGTCCTAATCAGTGTTTTCTCACAGGAACCCCATTAATGTAGCGATATAAATTCATTGTAACCTACAGACCACCGGAGCAAGAAGGATACTGCAGTAGGAACAGATATTCACTGTTATAGACTTATTTTATACAACATAAGCATTTCCATAAATAAACAGAAAAAAAGTCATAGAAATAGCTCCTATTATATATCAAGTAAAGACAGCCAAGATGAGCTACAAGGGGTGTTGTTGCCCCTGCATTTGCTTTATCAATGTAGGGGAAACATCCATGCAGGAGACTAATGATAAATTAAATGATTTCACTCACCCTGGTTTTATTGATTCCATTAATCAGAAAAACTCTCTCCCTGTCCACTGTACAATGCACTGCGGAACAATATTTCCTTTGCAAAGTTCAGCATCTTGCTGAGTCAGGTGTGAAAAGCCAGCCAGGTTAGAAGCCTTAGCTTTTCAAGTGTATGCATACTTTTTATTTTTAGCATAATCTGCAATTTAGTTGCCAAGGGATATATTAATAAGACAACTTTTACATTTTATCTGCATATTTATAGACTGGCTTTGAAATGAGAAACCTGTAGCCTTGGACTTATTTTGGGGGCTTTCCAATTTTCTTTCCTGGCCGATCATGATTTTGTTGGCTACTTTATTATAAATTATGCTAATGCATTCTTTTGTTGCAAGTATCCTGTGTCTATTGATGCAGCCTGCTGTGGAAACCAGGCTTGGACTGGCATCATGTAGACTTGGCAAATGCCAAAAGGGCTGCTGGAAGGTGCCATAGGGAGCTTGATGGGCCTCTGTGCACTTGAAATTTCAGGGACTATTAGGATTCTTGGTGTGGACCTTATGGGAACCCTAGAATCACTACCAGGTTTGGGTGATGGATGAATTTGTCGCACTTCACTTCACTAAAAAATAAGCATTGAAGTCAATGGGTGTCAAAATAATTTTGACGCCCGTCAATTTCCACGCCCGTGACAGTTGTTATAAGCGCACCTATTTTGGCCAAATGCATTAAAGTCAATGGGCATCCAAATAAATTTGACGATGACAATGTTTATGCATGCGAATATTCTGACGTGCGCCTAGTTCGCAAATTCGCTATCAGCGAAACTCAGAAATTCGCGCCTGGTGAATTTATTCTCCCATCACTAGTGATGGTATCTCCAGGGTTCCCCAGCATTAATGGATTCTCTTGAGTGCAATTTATCAGAGAAGAAAAAACTTATGTACTGTATGTTCTCAAGTATGTTTAATAAATAACATCAATAAGCACAGCACTTGTGTCCACTTAAGCAAAACTACTTGTTTTGGTTGTCATTAACAAATGAAAACTCCCGTTTTATCTAAATAATGAACATTTTTGAGTGATTTCAAAACAGTACCTTGTACTTGGTTCAAACTAAGATATAATTAATCCTTATTAAACCAGTCTATAAGGTTTTTTTTTTACATGATTTTCAAGTAGACTTAAGGTATGAAGATCCAAATTTTTATTTAATATACTGTTTTAGCCAAAAATGCAATTATTTACTTTGGTATAAAATTAAATATGTATGTGCCCACCGGCATTCACTAGTTTGCACAAAAGAGTAATTCACAAATTAGGGGGCAGGTAGAACCCTACTTGCAGGCAGCTCTGTGTTCATGGGGCAGATGAAGGTCTTTTTGATTCTTTGGAGCAATAAGTCCTATTCTATAATGTGCAGGGCAGGGGGCAAATGTACAAAAAAATAGCAGTGTGCACAGATTTTGTAATTCTGTACCCTCTCTCTGTTCTGTCTGTTCTGAGACAGAACATACTGTTCTCTGTGACATCTTTTTTACACATTTTTACATTATATTAAAAATGTGCATTCCAATTTTCCAATGGCATATAATGAAATTCCCATTTCTGTAGTTGTGTCAATGGAAAAAATAACGCTAAGCCTTTTGATGGAGGTTCTGGGTACAGAAACTTGAGATTTCTGAATATAATAAATGTTCCTTTTTTCATCAACTGCAGTTCCCGAATGAGAAATATTATTCACATTGGAATTTAAAAAACACAATTACGAAATATAAAAAAAAAAAAATCTATTAATGGCACAGTGTATAAACATTTTGCTAATTGTGTTTTCCAATATGCAATTGCGGAATATGATCATATAACGGATTTGGAATTTTATATTATGTTTAACATTGTCGTGAGATTTCTTATCGGTTTCCAAACCCCTGAGCAAATGTTGGAACTGTTATATTTGTGGGTCTGTATAAAGGATCTCTATAGGACATTACCCTTGGGCTTATTATAATCATAAGTCAATGTGATTAAAATAAGGAATTGTGTCGAAGATCAAGGTTATTTTTATGAGCAGCAATACATAAGTAAGGAAAATTACTTACAATAAAATCTTTGCAATATAACCCAGTGATTATTCTTAATACCATAAATAACCTGTAAAAATATCAACTTATTGATGGCGCTTAGTGATGCCATAAGAGATAATCAGCACTTGGTGGTGTTATTTGAGTCTTGTGACTCATTCAAGATCATTTACTAATGTCAGGGCAAAAATGTATATGCTGTAACCCATAGCAACCCATCAGAGATTTGTGTATATTATGTACTGCGCTGTAGACTGGACAAAGTTAGGTCTTATTCATTATATACCATTCAGTCTAATGGAACATACACGATTTTTTTCCCCCTAATGACTGAACAGATGTGGTTCTACAGTAGACAGACATATTTAATTCTTCTTTCTTTGATAAAGAAGATCATTATTTTATTCTGCTTCATCTCTGTTGGGAATTCGTCTAGTGTTCATTTCATTTGAGCTTGTAAGAGCTTTTATGGTTTGTACTCTGGCATGATTGATCCTTGGTTTTATCCATTAGTAGGAATAAGATAGACAACTTTCCAGAGAATTATGGAAAGCAGGAGGACTTCAAGACCCAGGAGCCATTACTTCATGATAGGGATGCACCAAATACAGGATTCGGTTTGGGATTCAGGTATAGTGTTGGTCGAATTTGCGCCATTTCGCCGAAAAATTTGCAAAACGGCGCCGGCGTCCGTTTCTTCGAGAAAAATTTTTTTTGACGCCGGCGAATTTTTGCCTTGAATTTTCGCGGGGGTTTCGCAAATTTATTCGCTGGCGGCGAATCGTGCAAATTCACCGCGAATTCGCGCCTGGCAAATAAATTCGCCCATCACTATTCAGGTAGGATTTGCCCTTTTTATCTGGCTTCGGCTCAATCCAAGTGCCTGGCCAAACCAGATCCAAATCCTTAAAATCATGTGGCTTTTTTTCAAGCAAGTTTCTCTTTAACCCCTCTTAAGCCGAATTTGCATATGCAAATTAGGGGTTTGATTTGGTATTCAGTATTCAGGCAAATCTTTTACAAAGTATTCAGGCTTCGCCCAAATGGGGGATTTGGTGCCAATTACAACAGAACAAGGTCAGGGTTGGGTTGCACTGTGAGCCTAAAGGGAGGCTGGAAATTGTTCTTACAAATCAAAGATATTTATTCACCTTCTCTGTTTAAGCCCAACCGAATGAGCTTGTTAAAAAGGGGGGGGGTGGTGGTTATATTTTGCTTTTAAAAATAACTGCATAAAAAAATGTTGTGTGCCAACCTTAATAAAAATGGTGCATGCAAACCTCTCCAATTATGTATTTGCACAAAAATGCTACCTTCCAAATTTTTGCAGGATTATGAAACTGGAGCAGCTTACATTCAACAATTCAGATGCCTGATAAAAAACAAAGATATTGTGTGGCATCGGGGTGGTTTTACATCAAAAAATGCCTGCTTCATCTCTGTTGGAAATTTGCCTAGTGTTAATTTCATTTGTGCTTGAAAGGGCTTTTATGGTTTGTACTCTAGCATAATTGATCCTTGGTTGTATCCTTTAGTAGGAATAAGATGGGACATATTTCCAGAGAATCTGTGCACTACCTGCTTTGGGGTATCAGGAGGTGGTTTCACATCAAAAAATGCCCCATCTGACACTGATCATATAAATGACAAAGTGCGGCATTAATTCAAGACACAAATATAAGCATTAGAAATACAAATTTTAGCATCATTTTTAATTTACTGCATGAATCCCTGGCGCTATATTAATAAAGGGCAATGATTATGATAATGTATGCCCCTATCTGTGGGAATATTTTTGCGGCAGAACCTATACGTAGCATGTGATTAGCGATGGGCGGAAAAAATTGTCATTGTTGAATTTGGAGAGACTCGTTTCGCTGTGCAGCAAAAAAACAAACAAACCGGTGTGTGCATCAAAAAAACTACACACTCATCAAAAATGACTCGCAACAAAATTGAAGTGCATGGCAAACCAGTTTTTTCGCCGTTCCGCAAATTTCTCCATAAATTCGCAAATAATTTGGTGAAGCAAAACGCAGCAGATTCGCCCATTACTACATTTGACATACAGAGCCTTTTATCTTCACTCCGACAAGGACAGTGTAGTTGTATTTACATACACTGATAAAAGTATACAGCATTACACAATCACTAAGACACTACTTATGATCAGCCTGCATTGAAAAAAAGAGTCTGTGAATCTCTACCCTGATAAGGAACACGCTGTGCTTATAATGATAAGGGCATCACACTGATAATTAACATGCAAGAACTACTGTGCTTGATAATCCCCTGGAAAGAGAACTCTGGACTCTCTTTGGTACTGAATGAAATCAAAATCCACATGCATTATCATTTTAATTATCAGTCTTAGACCAGCATTGCAAAGAAGTACTTAGCTATGTAGCACTTGAACATAAATCATGTATTTTTGTTTAGCAACTTTAGGGAGTAGGTATAACTGAATGGAAGAACAGTTCTCAGGTTAACATCGGTAATGGATCTTACCAATTTCACAAAGAGCCTCTGTAATAAAACAGAAAATTGATGCAGTAACTCAAATGAATCATTATTTTATAAAGTACCTCCAGTGATGAGCGAATCTGCCCTGTTTTCATGGAAAATTTAGCAAAACTTTGCAAACTATATTGAAGTAAATGGGCATTTTTCACGGTTATTTATCTTTTTCACAGCATCCGTTTTGTCTCAGAAAACCCCCCAAAGCTGTTTCAATTCTGAATGCGAAAAACTCCATCTAAAACCTGTCAAATTCATGTAAACCATTTGAAGATGTTTTAACCCCAACAAAATGGGGTTTGACACTTTGCTTTGTGCAAAAACTTGATTTTTTGCGGTTTTTCGGGTGCCAAACTCGAAAAATTCAGTTTTTTCAGGTGACAATCTGAAAAAGTTGCGTTTTTTCCAGATCCGAAAAAGTATTGAAGTAAATGGGCATTTTTCACGGTTATTTATCTTTTTCACAGCATCCGTTTTGTCTCAGAAAACCCCCCAAAGCTGTTTCAATTCTGAATCCGATAATACTCCATCTAAAACCTGTTGAATTCATGTAAACCATTTGAAGATGTTTTAACCCCAACAAAATGGGGTTTGACACTTTGTTTTGTGCAAAAACTTGATTTTTTTGTGGGTTTTCAGGTGCCAAACTAGAAAGATCAAGTTTTTTCCAGATCCGATTTTTTCAAGTTTTTTTCTATTGATAATTAAGGGCAAATTGTAGATTCTGGTTTTCTTGGACCCCCTCAATGTCATTCATTCTTCTACACCTCACTACAGCTCATCTCTTGTGCCTCCATACAATTGCTCTGATTTTCTCGCAGCCATCGCCTGGTCACACCACCCACTTCCACCATTATTCCTATTTAAAGCCCTTCACTCTTGCTGCTTCTGACATTTAGAATGCCACCCTTGAAGTCCTTCAAAGAAAATATTAGCTTAGAGGCCCATTTGTCAACAGTCTCATTTTAGAGGTTTTAGAAACCACAAATAACCTCATAAAACCACAAATACTGTACCATGTAATTTATTAAAAGAACTGATTTCAAAAATCACAAAAGAACATCACCACTGCGCAATCAAAAAAATCAGAAAAACTTGAAATTTCTTGATAGAATAAGCTTTCATTTGAAAAAGACTGTTCAGATCCCCAAAGACCTCTAAAACAATCAACAAAAGACAGAAAAGAAGGGCAGCTTCTGTTAACTTCTACAAGACCCCAACAGCTTTTACTTGGTGTACTTTTGTATTCGTGGATTTTACACTTGACAAATGACCAAAAATATTAAGGAACGATGAGAAAAATGCACTAAAAAGCCTCAATCGGACAAACTTTTCCAGAATGTTCTTAAATCGGCCACTTAGTATCTTCAAAAATAAACTCAAACTTTTTAGATCACTCTGTATCTTGACTACACCTGCAGCACATTACATAGACCGCCAGCTTCTCCTTATGATAGTCAACAGCCCTTGTTAAATCGTATTAATGAACATATACTTTTTTTTACCATTAAAACATTAAGTTTCTTCTTCTATCCAGCTGTGTGAAACTTATCACCGTACGAACACAATATCTGTTAATGGCTGTAATTCAATTGCAAAGAAGCAAAGTGTGCTGTACAGAGGTCATTCAGGGAAAAAGTTCCAATCAATAGAATTCTGCTCCGGTCTCTGTCACTGAATAGACCTTCAGAAAGACTGTTGCTTTGCCAGCAAGCACAAACTATAAGTCAAGAAATAGAGAGCATTATAAATGTGAAAGAGAGTTTGACACAGTTAGACTGTTCCATTTGTGTTCTGTTTAAGGGGAAGAAGGTTGCATTGAAAGCCTTGCAGACAAAGTAAAGAGAAGCTTAATATGGAGTAAAGTCATTAAAATGCATTAAGCTGTTGTGTTGGTTCTATATTTCTTTTAAGGCATTGTGCTATTGATCTCTTGAGCAATTATCAATGCTGTAGTACAATTTTAGATACAGTAAGTAGTTTGCTTAGAGGGCATTGTCTTTCTAACCATCTGACCTGAGTTGTCTGCTCACTATGATCTATTAAAAACAACAAACATAACGGCCTGGTGGTAAAACAGATTAACGTTTAATCCCATATCTTTAAATACTATGCTGCATTTGTGCTTTTAGCTGTGTTTGTGTTTAGTTTGTGTTTCATTTTTGCCCTTTAAAAAAAAAAAAAAAAAGTTGATGCAAAGGTAATTTAAAAGGAAATAAGGAAAATAGTTAAAGTTTAAGGGCAGAGACACACACACAAAGATTTGGTGAGATTTAGTCACCCGGCGACAAATTGCCTCTTCTTCGGATGACTAATCTCCCCGAAAAGCCTTCCCGCCACCTAGAAATGAAATCGCTGGCGGGATGGTACTCGTTTTCTGAAGTCGCCCAAAGAATAAATTCGCAGGCGTCAAAGTTTTTTTGTATGCCGGCAACAATCCAGATGCCGGCGACAATTAAACGCACGCTCATTGACTTTAATGTGCGTCAAATTCAATTTTGACCCATGCAAATTGACACATTCTACTGTATGAAGGAACTTCTAAATTTCTGAATGTTTATAAAAAAAGGCAAAATAAACCACATATGTTGAGTGAGGGCAATCCTAGCTTGAGTCTTTTTAGAAATTTACCAAAATCACAAGATTTCATTAAGAAAATGAAGTAGGAAGAAGGAAAAGACAAGATAATACAAGGCAGAATCTAAGAGTAGGGATGTCGCGGACTGTTCGCCGGCGAACTTGTTCGCGCGAACATCGGCTGTTCGCGTCCGCCGCAAGTTCGCGAACGTCGCGCGACGTTCGCCAATAGGCGTTCGCGTCAAAATCGTTCGACCATTCGACCATTCGATCGCTAAAATCGAAGGATTTTCGTTCGAATCGAACGATCGAAGCCATTGGATTGAATGAAATCATTCGATCGAATGGCTTCGATCGTTCGATTCGAACGAAAATCGTTCGATCGAACGATTAAAATCCTTCGATCGTTCGAATCGAACGATTTTCGGATGTTCGAAGTTCGCGAACTGTTCGCGAACTGTCCGCATTTTTTGCCGGTGTTCGCGAACGGCGTTCGCGAACACATTATCGGCGGTTCGCTACATCCCTATCTAAGAGGGTAATTTACTAAAATTGGATTTCATCTCATTATTTACATAAAAAAATAACCAAACTCCCATACCCAATTTTACCTTATTTTCTCAATAAAATCAACTTGAAAAATTCGAGTTTTTGCTTAAAAAAATGTTTTTTTTACAGGGTTTATGGTCAAAATACTCAAATTTTTAGTGATATCATTCAAACCTTCGAATTTTTTGACAAAACTCCATTATATCTTCAAATATGAAATAGGATCTCTGCCATTGCCTCCTACAAGACCTGGACAGGTTGGAGATAGAGTTTTTTCAGAGTTGGACTTTTAGCAGCTTTGGGGTATAATAAATCTCAAAACAATTGTGTTTTATTCCTCTACAAAAATGTTGAGCTTTTTTTCATTTGGTCTTAAATAAACCCCTTAGTGTGCTCTCCTGTAGACATACTTTTAGAATAATTTATTAGCTTAATACAAAGAAAGGAGACTTAATTGACATTCAATCATTTGGATATTTGCTTTAGAAAAATTAGAAAATTCCAGGAAATGGAAGATTGTTTCTTTTCACCGGAAAATATTAGGGCTGTATTATTTCAGATAGGAAGCCTTTAGAGTATTCATTGACAGCACATCATTTTAAAAGTAAAATCAGTCTACTTTAGTGATCATGCAATCCAATTTTCTGATATCCAGGAAAGACAGGTAAATAAATATCAATTGACACATGAAATTAACAGTGGGATTTTCTGAACCCTCTGAGTTCTCACCATAAAATCATATCAGCCTACTGTATATTTCATATGCCAGTCCTTAACTTTGTTTCACAATTATCTCAAGAGGCCACAACAACACATGAGGCTCAACAGAAGAATATCACATCCATTGCAGAATTAATTTCTGTTATTTCTTTGAATCCTGTGATACATGCAGGGGCGATTCTTGCTATAATGCCGCCTGAGGCGGCCTTCTTTCGCCGCCCCCGCCCCTCCCCACGGCACTAACCGTTATAGCGCCGGAGAGGGCAGGGGCGGTCCGCGACGCTTAGTGCAGAGAGCGCTATAGCGCTCTCTGCACTAGAAGAGCCGAATTTCCGGTTTGAAAACCGGAAATTCGGCTCTTAGTTACCAGGAGTGGCATTTTTGCCGCCCCTGGCAACCAGGGGGGCGCTGCCGCCTGAGGCGAGTGTCTCAACTCGCCTCATTGGTGGAGCGCCCCTGGATACATGTTCTCAATACACTGAAACACCAGCAAGGATGAATGTACAGTATCAGATTTTTTTCCTACTGCATGACAAATCCAGACAGCTGAGACTTTGGAACATAAATGTATGTTCTTTTTAAGGTGGGAAATTTATCTTGTGAAAAATGTGACTTCTCAAGTTCACTGTCACACAAATAAATCAAGAAGAGCAACCAGACTTAATATATATATATATATATACACAATATCTTAGACAGTACAAGGTGTTAAAGAATACGAAGAAAGAGTAAGTGGTGTAAGAAAGAGAATGAGACATGCAGAATACACAGGTTAAGGAGAGCTGAAGAGAAATAAGATAAACTCATACTGCTCAAGGGCACTTCAAAAATCGTTCTTGTAGAAAGCACTATTGCACCCCTAGTAAATTCCCAAGTAAGACAAGGTATGTAAATACTCATGAATGTTAAATTATTTAACTTATATATTTTATTCTTGCTCATAAAAATCAATTTAGGACTGATAATAGATGATCTATTACATACAGACTCATGAGTATTTTAGATTTTGTCTCTTTCAGATGATCTAAGGGGCCAAATTTCAATTTTGTTTCCATGAATCTCGAAAAATGTGTGGTTATCTTGTATTTATTAAAAGCTCTAAAAATTCAAGATTAAAAAAAAATTATCGTTAGTAATTTTCTTAAAAATGTTAGAGGTATTCGTATTTTTTTCTGATCCTTCAGTGCTTTTTTTTCATGACATTAGTAATTTTAGAGAAAGTGAGTTTTTGTTGTGGTTTCAAAAACCTCAAATACCACTAAAATGAGAATTTTTTCCATTTCTCATGAAATATCAGTATTGTCAAAAGGAAGGACATTTCCTTGTACTCTTCAGTTTCTTGACTAATGACAAGGAACCTGCTTAAACCGTTTCAAAGTTCTCATGACATCATTGATACCTCATCTAATGATTCATTGACCAAAGTATTTGAAGATATACCACTGTGACCTAAAAAAGCCTTAATGGATTAGGGTAGGGTTGTGTAGCCTTTATGGTGTATAAAATGATCTACTACATTCTATGGAAAAGAAGTAAAGGTTTATATGCATATCAAATTAAAGGAATCCAACAGAACTAGGGCATAACAATTGACAGGAGATGTTGGCCCATGCATTTCCCAACCTGCTAAGGACCCCACATATGCACCATATCCAATCATCAGTTGGTTATTCTGAACCTTGAACTTTTGTGCCATCACACCAGAATGTAGCAAAAGACACACATGGGAAATTTTACTCGTTGATCAGAATTTACTATAACAGACCAACACAATGTATGATTGACTGTCCATCTTAAACGAGGCAAATGTTATGGTATTTCCAAATTCATTATAGCAAGAATGTTAGTGTAGTCTCATCTAAGATAAAGGCGATTTTCGATTTTTCTAGTTCTTCACAAAGTTCCCTTTTAGCTGAATTAAATTCTTACCACCACTTCTAACTTTAACATAGACAGCAGATATATGAATGAAAGTTGCAAAAAAACAAGATTTAAGCTTTTGCAATCCAGTCTTAAGCCTTTGACAGAAAACTTTCGGTGAATGGCTGATTGATGCATATTGCCCATAATAACTCTGAACCAAGGTTTGAACCAAGAACCTAAAGATGAATAAGTATTGCTCACACATTTTTAAGTACAGGCATGGGATCAGTTATCTGGAAACCTGTTATCGATAAAGCTCGGAATTACGGAATAGCCGTCTCCCAGTTTATCCAAATAATCAAAATTTTAAAAAATTATTCTTTTTCTCTTTATTAATAAAACAGTAGCTTGCACTTGAGCCACACAAAGATATAATGAATTCTTATTGGAAGCTAAACCAGCCTATTGGCTTTATTTAATGTTTATATGATTTTCTAGTAGACTTACGGTATGAAGATCCAAATTATAGAAAGATCCATTATCAGGACAACCCCAGGTCCTGAGCATTCTGGATAACAGGTCCCTACCTGTATATTATATGTGATGCACATGTGTAACGGTATCAGTAGCGCATTGGCGCCTCCTGGTTTCTGCTGTAATATGTATAATCATTTGAAACGAATTTTAGGCACATTTGAGCTTTATTAAAGTTGTATAATATACTTTTATTGTTATGGGATGGTTAACATATGGGACAACAGAAGCAAAACACATCATGTTCCTCAAAGGGATACTGCAATATAGGGAACAGAGGGTGGCATGGCATTTGGTGGATAATTGATTCTGTTCTCCAACCATTTTGCAATGCCTACTTGGTTTATCAGATATATTGGTAATCTCAACAGTGTTCCATGCATCCTTGTACCTTGGATAATTTCTAGAAACTCACTGATCAATAGGCAAAGGAATGCCAATATACACAGAGTCCCATCATTCTGGAGATCCTGAAGAACATTACACAGTTAGCCAAAATTCTTCAAACTCACTTCTTGAACTCAGTCCAAGAAATTCAAGTCCAGACAGCAGCTCTGATCTATAGGAGCAATAATGCAGGAATAACTAAAAGCTCCCCTTTCCAACTAGAGTCACACTCCAACCCCCAGCATTCCTAAGCAAGCCTTGCAGAAAATATCGGCATGCCACAGAATGAATCTTCCTGCAGTAACTGTTCCTAGAACCTAAGCTTATCAGTTCCTGGCCTATTTATTGCTAATATGTTGTCAGCAGAAAAAGAATGAATGCAAGTTACTCTTAATGGTGTATGCAAGGCATGTGCAGTATATGCATTTTACTGCATAAATAACATCTAAATATTTTACAATTTGTTACCATTAGAGCATGTGTACAATGTTGGGGTTCAAAGACATCCCCCCAAAGAGGCCTCTAACAACATAATTTTATCAGAACTGTTGGTATCCGAAAGGTCTTTTCTGGAGATGAAGAGCCTTCTACTGGAACCTCCATTTTCAAAAGTATAAAAAAAGTTGTAGACTGATCTTCACTTGAGACTGAACAGCTTGCAGGCTGCTTGGGAAGGCTGGGTATTGTAGTAAAATTTAAGAACCAATGCATCAGATCCCTGTTAAGGTGGCCATAGACGTAACAATTACGATCTTTCTTGGAAAAGATGTTTCCAAGAAAGATTGTTTGTTTCAATACACACGTGTAGAGCTGACTTATCAGATATACAGGTAGAAACAATAGAATTCTATCTGTATCTGACAATTCAGCACTAACAATGGCCGATGTTTGGGTGTCTTCAAATCCACCAATCAAAATTTTCCATACAGCCCAATTGGCGAGCAGACAGATATCCAAGTCTTCTGCCGATATTGGTTAGCTCTTTTCCCACCATACATGCACTGAATATCTTCCAAAAATTTGTTTCATACAATATTATCTGTACATCTATGGCCACCTTAAGACATCCATGCAAAAAACCCAACTCTATGACATCTACTTCAGTCAAAGTCATGCTCTTCTAGCTGTGCAAGTTTTCACCAAACACATAGAACCCACCATATGTGGATCATTTCTCTTCATGAACAATGAGAAAAAATATCAATATTAACATAAACAAAAAGTCAAATTGGAAGAGTAAAAAGTCAAGTGTCAAGTGGTTCTTTTTAAAACCCTGTTAATAATTTCCATTTCCAAATATGACAATTCTGATTGAACCCCATCCTTTTCATGTACTAATCAATAGACAGCTCCAACTCTGTTTTCATCTGATTTCCTCTGTACTCACATAATTCCTTAATTTAACTTAAAAGTCAGCAATTAATATTTAATATTTAATTAAATACATAACACATATAATATAAGGGGGCAAACTTTCAAAGCAGCATATATATATATATATACATACACACACAGACAACAAAGAATCAAGTTTCTTGTTTAATGAAATAAAAATGGTATTTCTAATGTTATGGTAATTAGACGCCACATTTAATTTAACTAGGCTACCGTGTTCCAATAATATACAGTAATCAATACTATATACAGTAATGGGTTTGCTTTATTAGACTTGCTGCTGCCAAAGAGAGACACTTCAACGTCACCTACTGTGATCGGCATTATTGAAAAGCTGGCAGCCAGGGGTTAAATCCATGCTCTTGATCTGGATTTGTTAAGAATGCTTTTTTTCTGAGATACCAAAGCAAAATATTCCATTTTACAGTGTATTCCTTTTCATTTGACTCTAATGAAAGAATAGCCTTTTTTTAATGGATGCGCCCAACTTTGCCTCTCTGATGGCTTCTTTCCCCCTCACTGCATTAAAGCACTGAAAATAAATGAGAATAGTAACGGATCTTCCTGGACTAAGACAAAGAAGAGACCTCTTTAAACTCACACACACACACAGCTGGGTATATATAAATGCTACACAGCTATGGAATAGAGTCCAAACTAAGGCAATCAGCCCAGCATATGTTCAAACATGAGATCCCTGCAACACAGCATCCTCTGCTCACCTGGTGCTGCTGAAAGCCAGCGCTGGGAAAAGGCACAGCAAGTACCCGGCACTGATGAATTTCATATTGCAGCGTCCCTGGATTGTGCTTGTGTATTTCCCTTGGTATTGCAAAAGCCCTTCCTCGAGGCAGGCTGCTCCTGTGCAGAGATGCAGATGTAGGGAATGCAGACAGACGGACGGACTGCCTAATGAAAGCAACTCTGAGCTGGGTCTGAGCTCCAAGAGTGATGTCACAGGCAATGGACCTGCTGCTGCTGCTGCTATAAGCCTCCTGCCTGATAGTCTGTGATTATTCAACACAGTAACTCTATTGATGTCCTCAGGGGGCTGTTATTACTAGCAGTTTAAGTAGCGGCCAGGGAGAAAGGGGAGTGTTTGGATGACACTTAACTCTTTGCTTGAAAAAAGATCTCATATTTTTCAAGTAATATGCTTATGAAGATGAATTGGAGAACAAACAGGAGCAGTGCTGGGTGTGTGAGTTAAGGAGGCTTGTGTGTGTGTGTGTGTGTGTCTCCATGTATCCAAACATATATACGTACAGTTTATAAACATACACATGTGCTCAGGGAGTGATAAAGTTAAATATTATCATGCCAAAAAGACAATGACAGAATGACTTGACTCAAATAATTAAAGGATAATAATAATTGCATAAAACAGCTCAGGTGTAAAACCCTGCTTCATGTAAAACCATTTTCATAATAATATACTTTTCTAGTAGTATGTGCCATTGGGTAATACTAAATAGAAAATTGCCATTTTAAAAAATAAGGGCCACACCCTGGGATTGTACGATTCACGGTGCACACAAACATACCATACTTGTTAGGTCACATGAGCCAATTAACAGACAAAGTTCTATATTTTGCTTCCACACTTCTTCCTGTTACAGTTAGAGCTGTATTATTTCTGGTCAGGTGATCTCTTCCTGTTACAGTAAGAGCTGCAGTATTTCTGGTCAGGTGATCTCTTCCTGTTACAGTTAGAGCTGCAGTATTTCTGGTCAGGTGATCTCTTCCTTTTACAGTTAGAGCTGCAGTATTTCTGGTCAGGTGATCTCTTCCTGTTACAGTTAGAGCTGCAGTATTTCTGGTCAGGTGATCTCTTCCTGTTACAGTTAGAGTTGCAGTATTTCTGGTCAGGTGATCTCTTCCTGTTACAGTTAGAGCTGCAGTATTTCTGGTCAGGTGATCTCTGAGGCAGCACACAGACCATCACAAAATGGTGGCTCAAGGCAAGAGATGTAAAAGGGCAATATTTACTTAAATATATTTTCCAGTTTGGTAAGGTTCTTTAATATGTCACCTAATATAATATATCGGTTGCTGAAGTATTCATTTTGGGGGTAAAGTTTTCCTTTAACATGCCTTCATTAATCAAATGCTGTAGACTAGTTATGGCCGAAAAATTTGTGATGCGGTCAATTCTGATTCTCGTGTCAATTTTGACGCCGGCGTTGAATTCAATGGGCGTCTGAATAATGTTGACGTGTGCCGGTTTTGACGTGAGTGACTTTTCCGATGCGCAGTTTCACAAAAAAGTTCTCGAAACGCCCGCAAAAATTCGCTGGTGAAAAAAAACGCCCATCACTAGTTATAGCTATTAGGTTATAATTCTTTACTGATCTTGTTAAATTTCAGCCAATACTTCTGTCTTCCAAGGGAGTTATGGGAAATGTAACCCAACAACCAGAGAAAAATGCGAGTAATGCAATTACTAATCTATATTTTTTTTCAAAGGATGGTAATGACAAAGTGTTGTCAAGTGCACATCCCTTGAATTCAGTTTAATTGGTTCAAAAATGTTTTTAATACATTTAAAAAGAATCTATATATTTATCATTATATATCTTGTAGACATTTACAGGAGAGGGAAGGTCGGATCATTGGAAGGGGCTAAATTGTTAGGTACCACCACCACCACCAGTGATGCACCACCATTCTGCTCCATTTTTCATGTGTCCGCTGTGCAATATGGGGCAATTTTGTAAAAAATACAGAACTTCTTTGTTCATTTCTAGACTGCACCCAGCTTCAGAAAGGACTGGGGATGTCTGGGACATGGACTACAATGGTGGTACAATGTTTACCAGTAAAGTACCCTGGGTGTGCTCTGGGGTCCTTAAAAAGTTGGCACCCTAGTGCTTCTACCTTTCCTTCTTAAACTTTACCCACCTCAAGAAGTAAAAGCTCCTACCACTTACTGCACACGTGACACATATGATGTCCTGACCACCAGCCCCATCAAGTGAAATCTCTTTGGTAAGCCCTAACCACTTACTACACTTGGTATTGACATAAAGGAGTGGAGGAAACAACACCCTTTCAGTCTGTATTCATGTACTGGCAGTGATGAAAATAAACTTGCTGGGGCCAGCTAGAAAGCTCACTCAGTACCAAAATTAAAGCAAACATATGTTTATGGTCAACCACAAAATACCTAAAGTGCACCTCTTTGCTATACTGCAACGGGTACTGCTTTGACAGAGGTAGAGTGCAGTTTGGTGTCATATGGCAGCAATCCACTGTATTTACAACTGCACCTACGTATAGGCATGACATGCACACACTGGGCAAAGTTTGCAACAAAATCCACTCTGTGTGTCTATTGACATGCAGATGATGTGCCTGTTGGGGTATCTGTCCAGATGGGTTTACGACAGCCAGCGTTTTTACACCAGTAGAGATAGAGAAAAGGCACCGTGTGATACTGGCCCTAGTGGGTAAAAATGAGTAGTGCATGGGGAAAGTCAATTTAATGTTAAGTCTATTGCAGCATCAGATGGAAAGTTCCATTAAACATCATGTTTATTGATGATAAATTCACCAGGTGCGAATGTGCAACAAATTTCCACGTTTCGTCTGCGAATAAATTGGCAAAGTTCACCGGCGAAAAATCTGCTTCGTCTGAAAAATTTTAGCATGCATCAGAATAGTCGCATGCATAAAAATTGTCGCGCATCAAAATTATTCGGACGCCCATTGACTTTAATGCATTTGGACAAAATAGGCATGCATACAAAAACTGGAT
The DNA here is from genome assembly GCF_017654675.1 of Xenopus laevis. Classification (NCBI taxonomy): domain Eukaryota; kingdom Metazoa; phylum Chordata; class Amphibia; order Anura; family Pipidae; genus Xenopus; species Xenopus laevis. The sequence continues at coordinate 5,486,165 of NC_054378.1, forward strand.
GCGGGCGTCAAAATAATTTTGCCGCGTTTGGCAAATTTTTCACCGTTTCACGAATTTCTCAGATTTTTCAACCAAGTTGCCCATCACTAATCATCTTTGAATATGAAGCTGTACTATTTATCATACTCTACTAAAGTTCTGAACATACAAAATTAAGCATGTTGAGTTTGATGTACATTGGTAACATTTTACAATAGAGCCTTTATTCCATAGCAGCCACTTAGACTTTCTTTTTGCAGAAGTCCAGTGGTTAACAAATTGAGAGGCTGCTGCGACACCATTGAGTGAATGGTGATACCAATGTGAAGGCAAATTTGGGTAACAGACATTTTTAGGATGAGTAGTTTTTTCTATCTTGATTATTCATGGAACAAGGAGACCGCTATCAAAATGTTTTCAATTTATCCATACCTTGTTATAAACTAAGAAGGGTACAAGCCTAATTACAAATTAAAACAAAAATGAATTAACGATTGCTGTGCAATTAGGTCTTTTGGTGCCTATATTAGTATAAGTGTATCTTTGTCTTCCAAAACTAAAGCACATTATATAGCGTGTTTTATTGTCTATTTCACTTACAATTACCTTACGGCATGAAAGGCAAAACATTGTAAATGTTAGCATGAGCTATATGTGCAAACCAATGGTGGATCTCAACGCTATAATTTAATAAGCAGCAGCCTTGATAGAAGGTCCTATTGGACCTAAAACTGAGAATAATGAAATCCCTGTTTTGGGAACTTGTTCTAGGACTATGTAAAATGTAGCCTGCCTAGTGGACAATAGCGGTGTCTAAGGGTTCTAGAGGTGTAGCCCTGTAACACAGTTCACTGTTCCGACTGTTGACCTTCACTGATTTGCCCAGCTATAGTCAGCAATGGTCAAACACAAGTCACTACCGTGTAGCCATAAATATAGCCTTAAACGTTATCCAGAGATACAGCCATTTAGGTTTCAATGGCTTGAAATTCAAACTGCCATATTGCAGTACATTCTAAGGCTTTCCTTGTCCAAAAACCCTTTGCTTTACCCAAATGGACCATCCTACAGTATAATACTGTGCATGTACTTTTCTAAGCAGTGTACCTAAGAGATGGATTCTACCATCTAGCTTGTGGCTAGGGTTGGTTAGATTCAAATCATATTCTTATTCACATTCATTTCTATCTTGTGTTTAAGAAGAAGCTTTAGAACATTAAATACAAACCCTACTGCACAGAACAAATGTTACAACTAATCTCTTATTTCACTTTGGTCCTGATCAGATTTGGGGATCAAATTATTGCAAATTCACTTATTATATTTTTATTTATGGCTCCATCATTTTTAATTCTCTTCTTTAATTTTTTTTTGCTCTTTAAATTTTTTTTGTATTTCTACAACATAAATTTAAGTCAATTTGACATGAAAACATAATAATCGGCACTTGCAATTATATTTATTGTAAGATCTCCTATACATTTCTAAAATCTCCAGTAGGGGCTGCTCTTGTGCACATGAAACAGCTACAACCAGAAAACAAAGGATTTCAACATCAAGGAAATTTCATTTCAGGTACAAATGTATAATTCACATATATAAGGCACAGAGGAATCATCTTGATTAATAGAATCTATCCGGAATATGGTTGTCACCTTTCTACTAATGTTCACTCTTCCAATAAATGAGTGGAACCTTGGCATACAGAAGGAGAATGGGAAAATGTAAGGGTAAAAAGTTGCTCTCCACATGAAATATATCATTTTATGCTGAAAAGACATTTACTTGTTCATATGCTGAATGTAATTACAATGTCCAGCTCTAACTCACTTTTATCCCACATTCTAATTATTTTCCTCAGCTGCATTTGAATTATAAAGCTATGAGGGATTTTCTACATTGAGATTAACCTCATCAGTGGTCAAGTGTCCTTGGAATTTTAAGTAAGTGTTGGTTTATTCAAAATGTATGAGCCATGGAATCTCGTACATTATGAAAATCAAATAAAGGATATGTAAGTACAAGTGGTTATGTCCCGGAATGTGCTTTATACTCACGGAATAATGTTTCTTAAGATTAAATAGTCGGGAGTTGGACAATATTAAATACCGTTTCATAGTTTAGACATTGTGAATAATGTGCCCAAAGAGTTTGTGCCAACTAACTTATCTCTTAACCTGCTTCTCTGTGACATTTTTGACAGTGCTGTTTGGCAGTTTATTTGAAGTGCAGCGAAGCCAAAAGCCTATTAGAAATGTAATACTGCTAAAATCTGTTAAAGGTAACCATAACTTAAAAATACAAATGCCTTGTGCAAAGCTGAAGACAAGCTAGAGACTATTATTCAGTCTTTAAACACAGGAAGCTCAGTTCCCTAAAGCTGGCTGTAAGGCTACTCACCGTTGTGTGGAGGGGGTGTCTGGCCCTGCAGGCAAGTAGTTGGTTGCAGTCCCTGGCGAAAGCGCGCCTGTGCATGTGCCTTGATGCGCGTGCGCATTGTCGCGCGTGTGTTTTGGCGCGCGTGCGTACGTTCGTGCGTGCGTTGCGTCACCCTGCGTTTCTGCGCATGCGAGTTCACGCTAGGCCTATATCAACTCAGTTGACATACAAACAAATTGCCAGGTTATCTTAGTTAATTTCCAAGAGACCCCAGCATTATACATTTGATCTCCTGTTGTTGACCCGGCTATTCCTGACTCGCTTGAACTCTGCCCGCACCCAACCTCGGCCTGATATTGACTACGAACCTAATCTGCCTGCATCTGACCTCGGCCTGACTCCGTTTATGAATTTGAGCTGCCTGCCTCTGACCCGGACCTGTTTGACCTCGGCCTTCACGCCCCTTGTTACTTCGTCCGGACTCTCCGGCCTCTTTTCACAGCGCATTCTTCCTGTTTCACCTTCAGGTTAGTCTGTCGCTGGTGGAAGGTGCTTGTGAGCCCTCTTCTGCAAATTGATCTGCATAAAGCATTATAGTGGCTAGGTTATACTATAATGCTTTATGAAGATCAATTTGCAGAAGAGGGCTCACAAGCAGCGCGCGCGACAATGCGCTCACGCATCAAGGCACACGCTCGCGCACAGGCACGCTTTCGCCTGCGACTGCGACCAACTACTTGCCTGCACGGACGGACAGGGCTAGACACCCCGTCCACACAACGGTGAGTAGCCTTACAGCTGGCCATACATGGAGAGATTTGCTCGTCTGGCGACAACGCCAAACGAGCTGATTTTTCACCAATATGCCCAAAGGCAGGGCTATATCGCGGTAATCCGAACATTCGGGCCTAGGGCCGAACAAATGGAATACAATGAGGAGCAATGGGCTCCGATGGGTCGGTCATGGTCGGTCTTCGATCGGGAAGACCCGTCGGAAGCTGAAATACATGGGAAGATAAATTGGAGAATTGGTCTAAAGGACTGATATCGACAGCCTTATCTGTCCATGTATGGCCACCTTTAGTGACACTGGGGTTTTTTGTCCAGCACCAGAATCATCCATCCCCCTTAATGGTTGTTTGGTGGAGGGATTGAGTTCTGGTTGGTAGGTTTGTTTTTTTCACCTGGAGTTATTGCGTTAATCACAGCTGTTGGGTGGTGAATGTTGCCAGAGTGGCAATAAGTTGCTATGCTTGTGAACAATCATGCCTCAAAACATTCCACCATGATGAAATAAACACACAGGGGTACCTTTGGTTTTTTGTATTGGTGTTCATTTTATACAGGCTTTATTGGGAAGGATACCAATTCCAAAAATAACCGTTCACCAACCAGGGAATCGGAGAGGGCAGTGTATGTTGGTGGCATTGTGTAATGGGATTATATATACCCTACTTGATCTGCCTGTCTGTGGGTAGTTGAGCTTGGTGGTTAGCATGGCAAATGCCCTGCACACACTTGTGTAGATAGTGTAGATAAGCATTTATTTTGTGTTGGTTACTAGTATCATTGCATTACTGTATATATAATAAAGCAGTCACTCAGTTTGTTTTTTTAAGGGTTAGCCAAGTGGAAAAATGGAAGATGGTTGGATTCAGATAAGGGGACTGAATGCATTAATGCTGCCATGGTCATAGCTGGCTCATCACTGGAGCTATCTAGGTCAGATAAAGTCAATGCTGGTGTTCTATTCTTTATAAGAATAAGAATTTTATAAGAATTTTTCAGTACTGAGGCACAGTCTTATGTTTTTTCCCACTGCTACATGCAAGATTTGCATAAAAACTTGAGCACAATATCCACCCTTCTGTAAATCATGTGCTAAATGCATAGGCATTCGCTGAAAAATTTGTGAATGGGCAAAAATTTCACCAAGGGCAAATAGAGTCAGTGGGTACCTTTTATGGTGATTTTTTTCTTGTGTCAAATGGATTGGAGTTTATGGATGTTTTTTCTCCTTTTTTGTGTCAGATTTATTGGAGTCATTGGGCATTTGTCTATATGTTTTTCCTTTTTTCCCATGTGAAACAAAACATGCAAAAATGACAACAACTTGCACAAATTCCATTTGTGCATTAGCCATTTGGCAAAATAAATGTTTGTGTTCCTGGACAGACCTCCAAAATGTTGAACCTAATGAATAGGCAGTGCCTAATAAGTAGGGCTTCCTTACATGTGCTCAAGAATTTTGAATGATTCTGGATAATTCTTGAGTTGCAATACCAAAGAAGTGTTATTGGGTTTATTACCACTGATGAAAACTGACACTATAAGAAAAACTTACAGAATTGTAGAACATGCTATAAATTCAGAACATGATGCAGGAGGAAGGCAGCAACACTGAGCCCTAGTGAGGGGTGGGCTTGTCAGAAGCCCAGAGGTCATGCGGGTTTGGGTCACACAATGTTCTCAGGCCACAGATCTTCTTCTGCCCAACTTCCACCTCCATTTGCACTTTTTTATATACACGTATCAGTGTGCCCTGTCCCCTTTTGTGACATCACATCGGAGAAGGGCGGGTGCAGGTATATAAACAAGGGAGCACTCTAGGTTAGGGCCGGGCGCAGGTGCATCTACAGTCATATATTACCCCTACCATTACCTCTGAACCAGGTGGTAGATTTGGGGTTGTCACAGCTGATTAATAGGGCACACATATCACACCAAAGGATGGAAATGACACCAACTAGACTTGGAAAATGTTCAGATGCAGTTGTGCTCGATATACAGTATATCCCTCTAGCTACTTTAATCTTAGGATAAAATGCTGCACTGTGGGAAAAAAAATATTGCAATTGACGTCATTCAATTACAATTATTACTTAATTCATTAACACTGCACTGGTCCATTAATACGAATGAGCAGTTGACATTGTCTTGTAGGACTATTGTAAAAGTAAAAAAGTGCTTTTGTAGAAAGTAAATGGACCATGTATTCGATAGTTTCCATTTAAGATTTCAACTATACAGTATAAGCTTTCCGATAAATACAAGGAGAAAAAAATCCAATTATTTTCAGCTATGGTTCATTGCTCTTAGTCTTTAGTTGGAAATGAATACTTTACAATACAAATCTCTTCCAAATCCAACAAACGTCTTCCAAATTGACTGCAATTAATTAAATATAGCATTTTTTCATTAACTTGGAAAAGAATGAGATTGGGCATCTCAACTTGACGCCAGTTTTCAGAAAAATACATATTTTGGGGTTTTCTTTGCTTTTTTATTCATACATAATGCACTTATTCTGTAAATAATCCTGTTAAGGCAGTGGTTGTCAGACTTTTTTTTTTAGATTTAGACTGAAAATCCCTTGGTAGTCTAATGTTTGGTCAGGCCCCTTTAGATTATAACAAGGTTATAATTTTACAGTTACAAGAAAATGTAGGACAATCCACTTTTAACCCAACTTAATATGTAGTAATGGGCGAATTGATTCACCAGGTGCCGCCAGCGAATAAATTTGTGAAACGCCCGTGAAAATTCGCCAGCAAAAATGTAAAAAATTCGAAAAAAAATTTGCCGGCGTCAAAAAAACAGGCGACGGCGTCAAAAACAGGTGCCAGCATCAAAAACGAGACGCCGGCGCCGTTTCGTGAATTTTTCGGCGAACCGGAACGGTGCAAATTCGCCCATCACTATTAATATGCCTTTAAACATTTTGCCCAGATACAAATACCCATAACAACCAATCAGCAGGTACAATTTACTGGTCACCTGTTTAAAAGAAAACATCTTATTGGTTGCTATCGGTTACTGCTCCTGTGTAAACTTAGTGCCTTTTATTACATATGGCGGTTCGAGAATAAGGAGGTTGAGTGGGGAGAGGAGGAATTATAGTTTGGAAAGTGGGCCCACAGTCTAAGGTCCCTGGTGGACTCCTGGCATCCCAGTCCGACACCCTTCATCAGAGCACAATGAATGCAAATGCTTTTTACAATTACATTGATAAACTAAAGCCGGTACTTTCATTGGAAAATTACCCCTTTGCGTTTTCAAAAATTTACCAAACATTATGGGGGTTATTTATCAAGCTCCAAATATCCGAACCTGGAATAATTTGACGTTTGCAGAGCAAAAACAAACTACGAATTATTCGATATTTATTAAAGTCCGATGGTCTAAAAACTCTGAAACCCTGACATCTAAAAGCTCTTGAGGTCCTGTATAAGTCAATGGGGAAGGTCCCAGTATCAACACTGATGTCAGTACCGATATCCGATGATTTTGGGGATTCGGGGCAAAAAACTCATAGTTTTTGCGGAAAACTCTGAGCAATTCAGAGTTTTCGGGGAAGCTCAGAAGTTTTCGGAATTTTTCCCGATCCAATTTTTTCAGGCTTTTTTTCTTCATAAATAAGGTCCTTTCGGGAATTCAGAGTTGCTCAAAGTTGAATATTAGAAATACCGAGATCAATTCGGACCTTGATAACCCCCTATGTACTTTTTAAAATAAAAACATTGTTTTATGATAAGGGGGCTAATTCGTGAACATAGGTGCGTAATTGCACAAGTGCAGTTGCCGATAGCAACCAATCAAGCAATTTATTTAAATTATAACATATAATGAAAATAAAGACCTTAGCAAAGACACTTATATACTTTGAACAGCCCAAGTATTTCCCATGCGCATTTTGTCGTTGAGTTCTAAGCCCAGCAGTTGCACGACCCAAATATTGAACTGCAACCACAGTTAACTCAGCTGCTGACACAGGCACAGAGCTGTATCTATAAATTCTCTAAGACATTAAGGGACTTTCAAAAGGAAAAGGAAAAATATAAATAATACAGGGCATCTGGTTGATGGAAACCATAGGTGCTGAGGAGACTCTTTAGAGACAAACCTGTCAGTCACAATGTCGTTTTCTAACTTCGCTTTAAGGCTAATGCCATGAAGCAGAACAGACTACGACAGCCCTGTGGGGTTTTTTTTTTTTATTAAAAAAAAACTATAGAAGCAGCTGTTATTTTTGTCAAAAACTATGAACCAGCCCTCAAATCATTTCTGTCCAAATCAGACAGGTAGACAGCTAGCCTAAAAAAAACAAAAAACGTTATTTGCAACAAATGGGAAAAAAAGCTTTCTGAACATCTGTTTCAGAGCAGCAACGATATCTGAACTGACAATGTTCTGATGAATTCTTCTCGCCCATGAACAGAGCAAACGTGCAGTAACATTTGGCCGGGAGATGCCAGAATCATGAAGGTGACATTGTTTGTACTTCAGTGTGTGTCTCTTTTGCTGTGACCTCCTGCTCAGCCACCGCAGTAACAGATCTTCATCAACTGGCCTGACAAGAGCAGAATATGCTTTTCTAATTAGAGACTGAAACTGTAAAGGGAAATGGATTCTGGCTAGAATTACAGGTATGGGACCACTGCCAGAATTAGGGGGAGGCAGAGTAGGTGCCCATCTAGGGCGCAATCATGGAGGGGCGCTCTTTAAAGGGGAATTTGTTTTCTTTTCTTTTTTTAAACCCTGATTTGCTTGGCCTTTAATAGTTTTTCAATTTTATAATCCTCCTGTTCCAACCCCCTATTTCCCGTGATTCGTACTACGGGCAGAAGGACGCCCAACCTCCCTCCCTGGCACAGGTATATATTTGTAGGCAATATCTTGGCTGCTACAGATGATATAATGGATTTTCGGCAGCTGGCGGCACACTTACATATATGGAATAGGGATGGGTGAATTTTTCGCCTTGTTTCACCGCAGAAATGACGCCCATAAAAAAAAAAAAATTATGTGCTGCAAAAAAATTCACAGTGCATCAAATTTTTTTGGATGCCCATAGACTTAAATGGGTGTTGGCGACATTTCACAGGCGGCAAATTTTTAACGAAACGGGTCAAATTCGCCCAAGCCTAATATGGAGGCAATATTTTGGCTGATTCTGGCACAGGTACAGATTGGGGGCCATATGAGGGATTGGCTGCTGCTGGCTCAGGAACATGGGGCAATATGGTATCTGCTGGCACAGGTAAACAGATGTTTGGGGTAATATGATGTACTTTTGGCTCCTACTGGCACAGGTACAAAGTAGGGGCAATATGATGGATTTTTTAGGCTGCGGTTGGCACAGGTACAGGTTCGGGGTAATAATATGATGGATGTTTTGTCTTTTGCTGGCACAGGTACAGATTGGGGCCTTGGGGGCAATCTGAGGGATTAACTGCTGTTGGTACAGGTACAAATGGGGGCAATATGATAGGTCCTGGCACAGGTACAGGGGGCAATATGAATGGTAAGGTTGAAAATGGTAATGCAGGATTGGGACTTGAAGCCCTTGCCTAGGGTGCCAAAATACCATGGCCAGCCCTGTATGGGTCCTATTATCCAGAATGCTCTTGACCTGGGGCTTTCCATAATTTGTATCTTCACACATTAACTCTACTAGAAAATCATGTAAACATTAAATAAACCCAATAGGCTGGTTTTGCTTCCAATAACGAAGGATTCGAAGGATTTAACCATTCGATCGAACGATTCGGCAGTTGAATATCGAGGGTTAATTAACCCTCGATATTCGACCTTAAGTAAATTTGCCCCTAGAACTTAGTCACTGGGGAATGTTGTCATATTTAGTTCTGTAGAGTGTCAATAATGCTTTGGGTGCCTGTACTAAACCTGAATGTCACACATCCCCCAACCTGTTCACCTTGAAATTAATAACTGCATGTTAATCAAGTAGGCTTTATCAAGGATCTAAAGACTTTTTTTGAAAGGTTTTTGTAGTTTAAAAAAACTAAAAAAATCACTGTTTCCAAGAACCAGTGATTGTTTGAGCTTTATCTCTTTTTTTGTCCCCGGCTGTGATCCCTTTCAAGATCGGCCATCACTGAATCTACAAGAGGCAGTCAGTACGGAACGCATTTTAGTACATCCTCAGGGGAAATCGTTGTCTAATTCTAATTTCAAGATATGTTTTGTGTACTTCAACTAGGGAATAGGCCAAATTCAATTCGAATTTGAAAAAAATTCAAAAATTCGTAATATCAAAATGTATTATGTACTGTCTCTTTAAAAATTTGACTTCGACCATTCACCATTAAAAACCTGCCAAATTGCTGTTTTAGCCTATGGGGGACCTCCTAGAACCTACTCGGAGTCAATTGGTGGACTTTGAAAAAAAATCGAAGTTTTTTTAGGGAAATCTATTCGATCAAAAATGGACCTATTTGACCAAAAAAAACTCAACTTAATTTCGGTTGGTCTTTTTGAATTCGAATTTCGAGGTTTTTTCTATTCAAAATTCGACCCTTGATAAATATGCCCCTTAATAAACCCAATGGGCTGGTTTTGCTTACAATAAGGATTAAGTAGTTGGGATCAAGTACAAGGTACTGTTTAATTATTACAGTGAAAAAGGAAATATTTTTGTTAAAATGTGGATTATTTTGATAAAATTGAGTCTATGGGAGACGGCCTTTCCACAATTCTGGATGACGGGTATTCAGATAACGGATCTCATACCTGTATTGCAATGTTCAGTTCTTATAGTGATATAGAGAATATTATGTGAGCAACAATTTTTTCAACTTAATTGAAAATTCAGAGGGAGGCAAGACGGGGTATTTATGTGCCATTGTGCAACGGTGTTATTTGAGAAAATCCTTTTTAAAAATACAGCACTTGGCAGTTTTACGGCAATTTGAAGAAAATTTAGAAGCGGAATGTCGCTTCTCTCTATTTAATCTCTGCAGGCCAACAGACACTTCAGTTGTTGATTGAAAAAGGCTATAGGAAACCATAAGCCAAGTTATTATTGTTTGTTAACTCACTTTAGGACAGAAGGAGCCGGTGAAACTCGGGAAAGAACATGACGGCACAGGAACACACATTTCCTCCAGACTCGATTATGCACCATGATTTAAAGAATCCATTAGGATTGTTGTTAGAATGAATAGTTGCAATACAGACTTCTATCTGTCTAATATTCTTTTGCGCTGGTATATGTATTCTTTATCTTCCAGCTACGACACTAATGGGGGGAATTTAATAATAATAATAAGTCGCAAAGAGCAAATCAATTTGCACAAATAAGAATAAAAATTTGCATTTTGCAATGTAATAATCTTCCTTAAAGGAGAAGGAAAGGTCTTTTAACTTGGGGGTGCTAAAAGTACTTACCTGAAACCCCGGGCCAGTGCTCCTATCAGAAGAAAACTGCACCAGATTCTTCCAGCGAGCACCACGGAGTGATCATCTTCCGGCTTCTTCTATCTTCAAATTTCTCAGGGCAGACGCATGCGCAGTAGAATGAAATACCTGACTTCTTCGTTAAGAAGTCGGAAGACAATCACTCCATGCTGGAAGAATCCCAGGCCGGTGCAGTTTTCTCCTGATTGGAGCATTGGCGTAGGGTGGGAGGTAAGTACATGTAGGGCCTCCATTAGAAATCGGAAAATTTTCTGGGCCCTCTGGTCCCCACCCACCCCAGCCTGGCGCCCAAGCCCCACCCAGATCCTGCCCACACCACAGTTAAAGTCCATACATACATCAGCAGTGGTCAGGACCTATAAGTTAAATAAAAAACATTGGCGTCAGGGACCCAACAAAAGTTTCATTGGTGGCCAGGGTCAACCCTATAAGTTAAAAAAAAACAATGTTGGCCCCCCTTACAAGTTAAAAATGCCATTGGTGGTCAGAGGCACCATAAAAAAATTAAAAAAACATTGGTGCCAGGGATTTAATGAAAAAAAAAAAAATATCCATTTGGGTTCAATGGAACTTTAGGTTCTTCTTCCTTGTCCTCGGTCGATCGCAATCTTCGGCTATGTTTGGCTCCTTTCCGCTTTGGGTCTTTCCGTTGATTCTGGTCTTTTCGCCGCTTCAGGTCTTTCCGCCACCACCACTTTGGGTCTTTCCACCGCATCTTCCTCAGGGGCGTAACTATAGAGGAAGCAGACCCTGCGGCTGCAGGGGGGCCCAGGAGGTATAGGGGCCCCACGAGGCCCTAATTCATATACATTTTCAATATTGGAGAAACGAGTCAACCTCTAAACATTTTGGGGGCCTGAAAAATAATTTGCTGTGGGGCCCAGTAATATCTAGTTACGCCACTGATCTTCCTTCGTCGATTCGGATCTTAAGGGGGCCCGGCCCCCTTTTAAAGACTTTTGTGTCTCCTTTAAACTGTTATTGCATTGGGAATTTTCATTTTAAGAAGTGCTTGAAATTGTTTTAATCTTTTGAAGTCAACGTAACAACTTTTTCAGTAAGAAGTTTTATTACATTCCCTGCTCACTGGCGCAAATTATAAAATTCGCAAACCTCCTTCCACTGTCGTAAGAGTTCTCTAAACAGTTTCCAGGTTTGCAAAAGCTATATTACATTCGCACGAAGGAAATTTTATTCTCACAAAGGCATAACTTTTCACATTTCGTAAAAAAAAAAATTCCGTTACCGACTTTTATTACATTCCCCCTTATATGGTTAGTTAGGGGTTGAAATCGGAAAGGCTTATTTTGGTCCCCTCTGGCCCTAGCCTAAGGGGCAAAAGGGGGGATGCCTATGGATCCCCTGCCATCCCCTCATGAATAAAATGCTGCTGAATGAAGACAGTTTTGCATTCATGGGGCCATCAGCAGGTCTATGGGTAATAAACCCCTACTGACCCTAGTGTGTGTTGAATGTGATAATGATGCAAATGATGAAAAGTCTCAGTAAAGTACTGAGTTAACACCAACAATATTTCAAAATAAAATGTACATTATCCAATCATTACATATAATGAATGCAGGTCTACAACTGGGTGTGTGTGCATATAAAACCTGATGAAGAGGCATGCCCCAGAAACGTGGTGATTTTGCTATTGACACACTAAACACTAAGGTGTTATTCATAAAAAAAAATTGTTTTATGATATTTTTATTAAAAAACATTCCAACTAAACTAGAATCCACGATTTGACCTCATTTATTATTCAAAGAGCTAGATTTAATTGGTTTGGGTAAAACTCAAAAAAATCGAGCAACTGTGCATTTTTTTCCCGGATCATTCTATTTTTTGGGGCTTTTTCCCAAAAAGGTCGGATTTTCCGGCTAATTACATCGAAGACCACAGAAAGTCAAAATAGGATCGGGACCTCTGCCATTTATTTATACATTTCGGATTTGCTCCATTGGGCTTTGAGTTTTGCAGATTGGCGTTTAGTAAATAACCCCCTAAGTGTTATTTCCCTGGTTGCATCTGCCCTATGCCGATGCCTTGTTTTTGTTCAGCTGTGACCTGATTTATAGGATAGGATTTATTATGCGCAATGCTTGGGGCCTGAAGTATTTCAGATAAGGGATCTTAGGACCTCCACAATACCTGCTAAAAATCATTTAAACATAAAATAACCCCAGTAGAATTATTTTGCCACCAATATAGATTCATGCTGCTTAATAACTGTCAAGTTCAAGGTCCTGTTTTATTATTACAGAGAAAAAATTTTTTTTTTAAAAATGATTTGCTTAAAATGGACTTTACAGGAAATGGCCTTCCTGAGATTTGTAGATAATGGCTCCCGGAATAGGGATCTCATATGTACAGTATAAGTCATTTTGTTAGTGATGTAATGTTTCAACTTTTACCAACGCAGGACAACAGAACATTATATTTTAATTCATTTAAAATGCTTTTAATTTTGGGTGTTACTGTTCTTTTAAGAACAGGTTTGGACAACAACAACTTTTTCAGTCATTTTTTCTAATACCCCATTTGCCACATTCTCCTGTAGACTTAATGGCTGAGCACTATGGTGATTGAAATAATGAATCAGATCTGTGTATCTACAGAGAATACCTGCAACCGGCATTACCAGCAAATTGAATGACATGTCAGAGGGTGTTGAGCATCACTGATGTTTATAATACAAATAACAGGTATTGTCTCCAGGGGGAATGACGCTCAGTGTGTCTATAAAAGTAATTACTCACTTGACCTAGAAGCTTACACGTATCATTAGAAACACTGTACTTGAACTGCATGACAACGTGAGACACAACGTAACCAAGCAACATGCATGATAGAAAGATAGAACAAATAGAAATTCTACACATATAGTAAAATACCGTTATAACGAGGAAATGGAATTTTCATGGCGTCAACAAAATGTAACGGGGAGATAATGTGACTTCACCCAGCAACAGTATTTAAAATCAACCACAAGAACGATATAAGGAAATGCATATGACATTCGTTCAATCTTTAGATGCAATAAAGGACAGGCTTGTTCAGTAGAAGAGCAATTTGATTATGGAGAGTAGTGAATTTTGGGCGTTCTGCTGAAAAATTTGCGAATTTCCCGTGAAATTCGCGAAACAGCAAAAAATTCACGAATTTCCAGCGAAATGTCGAAAAATTAGCGAAACGGCGCCAGCATCTTGTTTTTGATGCCAGCGTCCATTTTTTTGGCGAATTTGCTGCGGCGTCCATTTCTTTTTGATGAATTTTAGCAGTGGTTTTGCAAATTTATTCGCCGGCAGCGAATCTTGGGAATTTGCTGCGAATTTGCGCCTGGCGAATAAATTTGCCCATCACTAATGGAGAGGCATCCTCATTTTTATACAAAAGCAGAAGGAACTCTGGGAAGAAAGCCTAGAATTGTTCCTAACATTTCCAACTAAATGGAATGTCCTAGTAAGTGAGCTTCACACAAACACTATATCCTAATTGTTAGTGATGAGCAAATTTTCTAGCCAGGCATGGATTCGCTGCGAAATTCTGCATTTTTGTGCAAATTTGTAAACTGCGGCAAAAATTGTCGCAGAGTCAAAGAAGTTACCATAAGAAAAACACCCATTGACTTTAATGCTTCTGTACAAAAAAGACGCAGAGGCCAAAAAATTGCCAAGACAAAAAGTCGCTGAGACAAAAAAGTCACCACAAGAAAAACGCCCATTGACCTTAATGCATTTGGAGTGAAAAAGCCTTTAATGCATTTGGATTTCAAGAATTTTTCCCCTATTTATCATTTCATTTTCCCGGCGAAATTCTTGTGTGGGGAAAAGTCTGAATAAGATCGTTCAAAAATCCAAATTCGCAACTTTTTCAGATTTGACATCTGAATACCGCGACTTCGGATTTTTCGGATTTGATGCCTGAATACCGGGACTTTTTCAGAAACTCAGCTCAAATTAGTATATCTTTGGGACATCTGCCATTGACTTCTACATGAACTCAACAGGTCTGAGTTAGAGTACTTTTTTATTCTGACTTTTAACACCATCAGGATTTCATAAATTTAAGAAAAATTCAAGGTGTTTTTTTCTACAAAATAATGGTGGTATTCCTCTTTAAAAGTCCAACCAGAAAAAATCGAACTTTGATAAATACCCCCTTAAAGTGAACTCTTGAATTGATAGCTAAAATAGCTTCAATTTTGCCAGGGTCCACTTCTGTTGACTTGAACATCGCAGCTTTTAGATACAACATTTTTACATTTGTGTTTTTTGCACTTAATAAATCTTGACATTTTTAAACATTCTTTTTAATTTGTTGATAAATAAGTCCTGGTAGGAAGTCTTCTCCTTGAACAGAGAATTGAAGGCTGGCAATGGAACATAATATAACAATCCAGCAAACAGATGTCATTTTTAATAGGCTGTGATAATAATATCATGAAATCATATTGCACCAAAGCAACAGAAAGAAAATCTGTAATTCAATGCCAAACATCATCAGTGATTAATGGGTTCATTCAGAGGAGTCTTCTCTGTGCTGAGTCTTAATTCATGTATTATTTAGTTTTAATGGCTTTTGTTTTGGTATATATGGAGCTGTCCTTCAGCATGGAGAGGAAAGGTTCAAATACAGCCATAGCTCACTCATCCCTTGCTGCTAATAAACCTGAACCTAATTACACAAAATTAAAAATGGAAGGCAGTTTCCATGGTGCTGGCAATGATAACTAGGCCCCATGCTGCTCATTTTTGTTGTGAGAAGATGTCCCCTTATTATCTTTGTGGTATAGGGCTGATACTGGGATTAAAAAGGACATTTCTCCTCTTCTTCATGTGAATTTACACGTAGGACCTTATTTGTAAAGTTTGCAAATTTTAAATTGGTTAAAGGGGTGGTTCACTTTTAAGTTAACTTTTTCAGGTATGGGACCTGTTATCCAAAATGCTCGGGACCTGGGGTTTTTTGGATAATGGATTGTTCCGTGATTTGGATCTTTATATCTTAAGTCTAAATTCGCAAATTTTTCGGCGAAGCGAAAAGGCACAAATTCGACCATCATTAATGCTCAATGGAAAAACCAGGGAGAATAAATCTAAAACCTGATCCCCTATCCAACTGCAGTCCCTTCACTATAGGCAGAAAAAGAGCCTAGGGGAGAGCTACTCCCTACTACAATCCTTGGAGCACAAGCTGTTCATTCCATCTCTATCTTACTCTACTAGAGAGTGCTATGAAAAGTATTAACCTGTCTCTGGCTAAGCCTCATTCATGGGGTGCCTGCTCCCCAACTTATCACTAGAGGTATTGGTCCCTCTAGAGCAGAACAGCTTTACTGGGCCTTGGTGTACCCAAGCTCCCTCGAACACATCCAACTGGATCATCAACCAGAAGCCAAAGAGAAAGATCCACCTCTAACCAGGCACTATGATAAAGTGTGGCAGGACGTGGTCATAAGGACAAATATTTAAATTAGATAACTAGATACATGGGCATCTGGAGATAGGTGTAGCCATAGGGACATATTAAAGTCCCTATATGAAAATACAGACTGGCATAATTGCAGATTGTTAATGGCATGTATGGAATTCACTTGAATAGTCAATAAAAATTGATTTTTGCCCCCCCCCACAATGAAGTTTACCCAAGGTTTCTCCTACTTCCAAGACACCAAGGGCACATTCAGCTTATCTGCTCTCGAGAAACACAATTATTTATTTTTTTCTCTCCATAAAAGCCTTCATTTAGAAAACTGTGGACAGGTCATTATTTCTAAGCCACTTTTATCAGCGCCATTCTCAAGAACCTTAATGAAGTGGAATATTATCTTCAAAGGGCATTGCTGTCTGTACTTTCAAGCTGCTAAGTAGTGTGAACTTTTCCTAACCTGCTCTTCGTGCAAAGGGGAACTCTCAGTGTTTTTCATTCCCAGTAAAAGCCTTTAAGGTAAAAGGAATAATAAAGGTCTACCAATTATACATTGGTAAATGGTTTCCTGTAAATTGTACTTTAAAAGCATATAAGCTTTTTTTATGGTATACTAACTCATGTAGGGGTCTTTTATAATGAGTTAAGGTGCATTTCAACTCCATTTTTTTTGGTACAAGGAAAACATTATGTTGCACATTGTGTAGAGTACCCAACACAACTTGTGTGATTTTAGTTAGAGATCAATGTGGACTAGAATGAGCATAACTCAACTTCTGTCTAGTCTGAGAGGTTACTATAAATAGAGGAGCAACTACATAGACACCAGCAAACCTGGGTCTCAAAAATTTGCGACTCAACTGATAGGTCATTAACAAGACAGTGGTAACATTGGCACAAATGATTCATGCCTTCTAACACAGTAGGGACTTTCTGCTCCATTTGCATTGTGCCAAATTGCCTTTTGAATTCAAGGGGTGGTTCACCTTTAAGTTAACTTTTAGGGGTAAATTTACTAAGCAGCGAAAATTCACAATCAGTGATCGCAACACTTCACAGGGCAAAAATTCGCTCAGACAACGCTAATTTACTAAAATGCGAAGTTGCATCCAGGGCGCTGAACGCTGGCAAATTTTCGCTATCGTTACTTCGGCAATCAAAGAGAAGAACGAGCGTTCAATTCTGCCTATCGCGATTTCATTAAAGGTCTTCGCTCAGGCTAATTTGCATGCGGCGGGAAACGATAAAGTTGAATGGAGTATATGTTGCAGCAAATAGATTACATTACACAAGTCCAGGGAACCTTAATAAAATAAAATAGAGTTGTTATATTGCCCTACACATGAGCCCACTGTATAGTTTATGTTCCATATGTTAGAAAATGTATGGGGGAACCATGTTACCCAAAAAAAAATTTAAGGAGTTTTGCAGCCTATCACTCTGAAAAAAGGAAAAGGGACTTTTTTGGGACTTTTTCCACTAAAAAATATGATGTAAGTAAAAGAAGATTGAGGAAGATCTATGAACTTCAATGCACTTCTCCTGGTCTGAGGTGGCGAAGGCAAGTCTGGCGAATGAGGTAACGTTCAGTAAAATCTGTATCTTAGTGAATTTGCGAAGTAACGTCCAATTGCCAGAGTAAAAATTCGCCTGCCGATAGAGTGCGAATGACCACTAGCGTCTGTCTCTTTCGCTAGCGAAATTATGCCTGCGCCCCTTTAGAAAATCTGCAAAGTGCCTGAAAGCGGTAAGTCTGGCAAATCTGCGCCATCATTAGTCACTACGCCCTTTAGTAAATCTGCCCCTTAGTATGTTAAAGAATGGCTAATTCTCAGCAATTTTTCAATTTGTCTTCATTTAGATATTGTTTTTAGATTATTTGCCTTCTTCTTCTTTTCAGCTTTCAAATTGGGGTCACTAACCCCATCTAAAAACAAATGTTCTATATGACTATAAATGTATTGTTATCTTTCTATCCAGCCCCTCTCCTATTTATATTTCAGTCTCTTATTCAAATCAATGCACGGTTGCTTGGATACTTTGGACCCTAGCAACCAGATTGCTAAAAACTGCAAACTGAAGAGCTGCTGAATGAAAAGCGAAATAACTCAAAACCACAAATTATAAAAAATGAAAACCAATTGCAAATTGTCTTAGAATATCACTTTCTACATGATTCTCAAAGTTAATGTAAAGGTGAACAAACCCTATCAGTCAAATGGTTGAAATCATGGCTAGCGATGAGCGAATCTGTCACGTTTTGCAAAATTCACAAAACGCATTGAAGTCAATGGGCATCCAAATTTTTTTCTGTGCGACAAATTTTTACGAGTGGGACAATTTTTTGTCTCAGCAACTTTTTTGTCTTGGCGACTTTTTATCTCAGCAACTTTTTTGTCCAAAGTCAATGGGCGTTTTTTCTTATGGCGACTTTTTTGCCTCAGCGGCAATTTTGTCTTGGAGACTTTGGGGCAAATTCACTAAGAATCGTAGTTGCGACAGCGTCCAATTCACCGCGCTTCACCGCACTGGTCCAGGCGTATTTTTGCCAGCGCTACGCAAATTCACTTAAATCCGAAGTTGCGCTCAGGGGAAGCGTAAGGTTGCGAAGTTGCGCTAGCGTCAATTCGCCAAGCAAAGCAAAGTTACGCTAGCGATGATTAATTTGCATACGGTGCCAAATTGAAGTTACAATGGAGGTATATGTAGCAGCACTACACAAGCCTGGGAAACCTTCAAAACAGCAAATAACATTTTTATTTTACCCTACACATGTGCCCACTGTATAGTTAAGTTACCATGAGTTAGGAAATGTAGGGGGGAAGGAGGGTAGCCCCAAAAAAATGTTCAATCTTTCTCAGCCTATCACCCATAAAAAAAGAAAAAACGCCAATTTTTTTACTTTTTTTGAAGCAATCCCTATCTACTCTATTGCACTTCGCCTGGTCTGAGGTGGCGAAGGAAGTCTGACGTAAAAGGTAGCGTTCAGAAAAATGCGTGCGTCAGTGAATTTGCGTAGTTACATCCGTTGCTTAAAATCGCCAGGCGTAAGGGTGTGAAGTAACACTAGCGAATTTATGCCAACGTCCGTAAGTGAATCTGCGAATTAATAAAAATGCGCTACGCTGGCGAATAAACGCTAGCGTTAGGCGCTTCGTCCTTTAGTGAATTTGCCCCTTTGTCACTTTGACCTTTTTCGTGGCAGATTTTTGCTGCAGTTTCGCAAATGCAGAAATTTGCTGAGAATCCATGCCTGGCGAAAAAAAATTTTATCACTAATTATAGCATCGACATGGCTATAAAGGAATGCAGGCCATACATTGTCACTAGTTTGTACTGTGTGTACCTGCTTGAATGAACTCTGTGTTTGTTTTCCAACAAGACTGGATTCTTTTATTGACCCGTCATATACATATTGTGCTATTTTATCCCTTGCTGTGCTTTTTTCATTGTTATAGCTGATGAATGAGAATACAGATTTACTTGACCGAATGAGAAAACAGAAAATGATTGTACCGCTGAGTGTTTTATTTGAATATCCCATCAGGGAGTCCCCCAACTACTGTGATAGGATGAAACTGAGACTTTTTAAAGAAAACATTTTTTTAATGTCTTTGCTGCGCAAAACAATGCACTCTGGGCAAATAGATAAGCAACCATGCATATGATGATAGAGATGGAACAGAATAAGGCAAGTTGCAGCTCTCACCGGCCCCTGACAAATTTATGCTGGGGTTGTAGTTTGTTGAAAATTTGCAAATTAACTCACTTACTTCTCAACCACATGTACCCTTCACTTGCAAGAAGAGTTTAATTAGTCCACATGATAGTCCTCATTTTAATGTTGCCATATAATAAGAATATACAATTAACATGTAAAATAGGACATCAAATATTGTCCCATGAGAAATGATTCTCATATCAAAGCTTTTCGGTATAAATAGATGGTTCCTGTGGTTAATTCTGGGGACTTTGCAAATTATTGTTATATGTGAAAGAATAATGGCCCATTGCTACTGAGATTCGCCAGACACGAATTTGCAGCGAATTTGCGCATTTCACGTCAATCAAATTAATTCACAAAACTGTGGCAACAAATCCTACTGGGATACTGGGACTTTTTCCAGTGGGCTCTGACCTTAGTTGGCCCGTTGCCCTTTCCGGAGCAGAGAGTACTAACACTTTTTTACATTTTCTCAGCAGTGAGAAAAATAGAAAATAGTTACTTTAGGAGTCTGCAGTGGGGTCAGAGGTCAAATTTTTTGTCACAACTAAGCGGGGGGGGAAGGCTGTTTATTATACAGGGCGTGGGAGTTTGCACATTGTAAATTGTAGAGAAAGAGCCAAGAGTGTCAGAAGAAACCATTTTAAGGCTCCGCTGGGGGTCCTTTGAGTTTCTGGCTCGATACCACCAGGCCAGGTGAGCAACCTGCAGGTTTGCTCACTGTCTATTAAATGGCCTTTTCAGCCCTAGCCCAGAAGCAGCCTGATTGGTGGTTTGGAGTCAGCCAATCAGGGCTGACTCTGCCCTATTTAAGGCCAGCCCTCCTCGCATTGGTTCCCATACTAGCACTGTGGCATCACCCCAAGTTAAGGGTTCCTGCTCTAGCCTCCTTCCTATTCTGGCTTTTCTTGTCTAAACCCTTTACTGCCTTGACCTGCCTTGTTCTGAATCTTGTCTTGTTCACCTTGCCTTGATCTGCCTTGCCTCCCCCTTCCATTTCTGCTCCAGTCCTGCTTTATACCTTGCCTAGCCTGCTCCTACTCTGGTTCCAGTCCTGCTTTAACCTTGCCTTGACCTTGACCTGTCCTGCTTTCCTTGCTATTCTGCATCTTGCTCTGCTCCTCACTCCAATTCTGACCTTGCCTTGACTTTACCTTGCATATACAGCAGACCCTGCCATTATGCCATATCCAATGTGTAAGGTTCCTGGCTAGCACTGATCTCTAAATAAGCCTTCCTCCAAATGATTCGATGTTTCTACATTATTAGAAAGTTAGAAATCTTATTTCACCATGAGAAACGTAGCAAAAAACTCTCAGTGCATTTTCATGGCCCTGTTACATGCCTTATTTCTAATACTGCTTAGTAGACATGGGCTGCAGTGTTCAGCTCATTAATACTGTATGAGGATTTGTTTTAAATTAGCCTGGCCTCCCTCTGTGCTGAGAGTATTGACATAAGTACAAATCTGACAACTCGGCATGATACCTGCTAGTTCTGTTCTAATGCTTATTTTATTATACTGGTTTGTGCAAAAGACCTAGTTGTATACTGCAAAAATCATCTATTATTTCCTTAGACTAAAGGAGTCTTCCCCCCCCCCCTACTTGCTGCGAGAGGACTGTAAACGCTGCTAATACGTTTGGAGCTGAATTCAGTTGCCAACTGCCAGAAATCTCACATCAAACAAACTTTGAGGCATGGGGCGACTTAAAAACTTTGCTGGATGCCATTGGTAAGATGAATATGTCTTGCTGATTAACTGAGATATTTGATGAGAAGATGGAGCGCTAATCCCTGTTATTACACCCTTGTTGCTCAGGGGTCGACCATAATTGGTTTCTACGGTAGAAAAAAACACAATAACCAGTAATCAGGATTTAACGATGTTTAGCTGAAATTGGTTCATCTTCTGAAACATTTACAGAGTTATAAAGTATTTCTAGTTTTGGTTTTGCTACGATTCTGCTCTAATGACCGATTTGGGTTTGTCCAGATCGCTCGCTGAATTCCTTAGAATCAAACGATTCGAAGGATTTAATCATTTGATCGAATGATTTTACTTCGACTGCAGCATAGCCAACTTCGATGAAAAAAAGTTCGACTTCGATATTCGAAGTCGAGGTATTTCAATTCGATGGTCGAATTTCGAAGTATCTTTAACTTCGAAATTCGACCCTTGATAAATCTGCCCCTTAATATGTTAAAGGATATCTAATTCCTGGCAACTTTGCAATTGGTCTTCATTATTTTATAGTTTTAAGTTATTTGTCTTTGTCTTCTGACTCTTCCCAGCCGAGCCGGGCCCCTCTCCTAGTTTATGATGATAGTCAAGTAAAAAACTAAAATACTCGCTCTATATCCATTACTTAAAGGGGACCCGTCACCCAACAATATTATGCAAAATCCTATTTTATCACATATATCACATTTTTATCACACCTTCAGTCTGGGAATTCATAATTATAACAAGCAGGCAGAAGTCATTTTGTGGACACTGTTATTAAGACAAGTCTTGTATCATCTCAGAATCTTGTTTGTGCACCAGAATGGGGGAGCTGATGTCCATCCCCATGTCCTGGCTACACAATTAAATGGTTAAAAGAAGGGGGAATGTGGGGAGAGCAGTGACATCTAGGAAGTGCTGAATGGAAAGTGAAAGTAATTGCCTGCCTTGTCTCTATGTGTAAGGCGAAGAGGTGGGGCAAGCAATATATGATTGACAGCAGAGACTTTTTAATCAAGTTTAAAAACAATTATGAACCAGATTTCAACAGCAATATTCAGGGAACATTTTTGGTTATGAAGACTTCCAATAGATAGTTTTTCATAGGGGAGCTAATAGCTATATACTTATAACTGGCGAATGATCTTTGTGTAGACCATGCCACCCCAAACCTTCATTATTCTCTGCCTATGCCAATGTACTGGACCTAATCTAAAGATATGCATTACCAATGGTTGACAAGGGTTTCCAGATTTCTGGAATCACCATTGTTTTTGTGCATACAGACAATATCTTTAATAACATAAGTACCTTTTGTCCTAGATTTGCTTTCCAAAAGCTTCTAGACCATTGCATTAGTTGATATAGGAACAGAGTTGGAAGTAGTAGTACAGGTATGTGCTCCATTATCTGGAAACTTGATATCCAGAAACCCGTTATCCAGAAACTCCAAATTACAGAATAGCTGTCTCCCATAAACTCCATTTTAGCAAAATAATCCAAATTTTTAAAAACAATTTCCTTTTATTCTGTAATAATAAAAAGTACCTTGTATGTGATTCAAATTAAGGGTGTTATTTACCAAACTCAAGGTGGAAAAATCTCGAAAAATTTGAGATTTTTTTAATAAAATCGGACTTGTAAAAAAAAAAACAAATTTTTCAGAATTTATTAAACCCAGAGGATGGAACAGTCAGAATCTGAAAATCCGGTATCTCAGACCTGTCGAGGTTGTATATAAGTCAATGGGAGAAATTCCAATGATTTTTTGATGTGTGCTGGGTTTTTGGCAATACCCCAAAGTTTTCGGGTGAAAAATTAGAAAAAATAATGAAAATCAGATGAAAGATCCGGAAAAATCGCGAAAATCAGATTTTTCATGATTTTTTCCCCGTAAACAAAATTTCTGGGAACGTTTGTTAATAGATAAGCCCACAAAACCTGTGCGGATTTGGTCAGAGTTTTTTTCAGAGAGTATTGAGATAAATTTGGACTTTGATAAATAACCCCCTAAGATATAATGAATAAATAAATGTGCGGCAAATTTCCACATTTCACGGGCGGCATATAAATTTACGAAATCGCAGCAAAAATTCGCTGGTGTCAAAATATTTTGATGCCGGTGACAATTCTGACTCCAGTGAGAATTATTAAGTGCTCATTGACTTTAATGTGCGTCAAAATTGTCGCTAATGTCGGAATTGTTGGTGACGTCAAATTTTTTTTTTTTTTTGACGTTTTGTGAATTTCACGGGAAATTCACAAATTTTTCGACGAAGTGAAACAGGAGAGATTCGCCCATCACTGATAATTAATCCTTATTGGAGAAAAACCCATCCTATTGGCTTTATTTAATGTTTACATGATTTTCTAGTAGACAAGTTATGAAGCCCCAAATTACAGAAAGATCCATTATCCAGAAAATCCCAGGTCCCGAGCATTCTGGATAGTAGATCCAATACCTGTAGTTAAACATCCTCAGTAACCACATACAGTAGATTGCTTATTCCTGCAACAGTATCCTATGGCATAGAAGAATACTTGTTGATTGATCAGTGTTTCTTTTTGACTGCCTCTACATGTGAGATGGTTGCGAGTTAAAACAACAATGATCAAAATGCATTTCTTTTAAAATGTGATAAACATCATTTTTTTACTAATACTGTATTAGCTAAAAAAGGTAAGTGTAGATAACTATGATTTGTTGTCCCTTGACCATTCCTGGATTTCTGCCCACGCAAGTTGAGTTCACAGACAGCTCTCATTTTTAATGATACATTTTTCATCATTATAAGCTTTGCTTGTCTCATGAATGATGCCTGGAGCATTATTTCTCAAAGCCAAAGCAATATGATTAAGCCTCATTAGTGCTCTAGACATTCAGTAGATACATATTCTGGCAGGGATCTATGTTGGATTATATAAAAGATCAAACGGTGCCATTTATTTTGAGTCAGAATGATGTATTTTCTGCTTGAAAGAGCTAACAAGTTGTGCCTGGTGTCTTTAGGGCTTGTTTGGGGACATGAACTGTTAAATGTATCCAGTGTCAAAAATATCCAGTCTAGAGTAGGATCTAAATTGGCGGTAATGTAGAACTATTCTTGCACCAGCTTTTACCATTCTTATAATCATGCATATTCACTGATTTATAGTGATAGGCAAATCTGTCCTGTTTCGCTTCGCTGAGAAATTTGCGAAACAGTGAAAAATTTGCGAAACACATTGAAGTCAATGGGCGTCAAAATTATTTTGATGTGCAACAATTTTGACATGAGCAACAATGTTAATACGTACGACTTTTTTGTCCAAACGCATTAAAGTCCACGAGTGTCTGAATAATTTTGACATGTGGCAATTTTGACGAGCGCCAATTTTCGTGGCAGTTTTGCAAAAATATTTGTTGTTGGCGGAATCCGGAAATTTGCCGCAAATCCATGCCTAGCAAATATATTCGCCCGTCACTAGTGATTTACTAAAAGCTAAAATCAGTTACACTGAGGCCTAAAATACAGTCATTGTGGACCCTTTGTATTTTTCTATAAGGTAATTAAGTAGTGATGGGCGAATTTGCGCCATTTCGATTCGGCGAAAAATTCGCGAATTTCCCGCGAAATTTGCGCCCGTTTTTGCCACCGGCGTCCGTTTTTGCCACCGGCGTCCGTTTTTGCCACCGGCGTCCGTTTTTCCGACGTCGGCGAAAATTTTTTATGACGCCAGTGAATTTATTTATTTATTCGCTGGCGGCGAATTGCTACAATTAAGGTTACATTTTACATTTATTACCAAAGTCTGGAAGTTCAGATGGTGCTTATGTGCCGTTTCAGCATACAGTTAGCCCAGTGTTGTAACTACCGGGGGATGCAACTGCATATGGGCCCTACCCCCCCTTGCGTGCTTGTGAATCCGTTGTGATCTCCACTTCCGGAGGGGGGTGGGGGGCCTGGCTTCATAGCCTGCAGCCGAGCCCGAGCAGAGTAGTTCCGTTACTGACCGCCCCTCATAGACATAGACAAACAAATGAAAATACCCATCCTACACCAGAAATGGAAAATCCATAGTTTAATAAGCACCCAGGAAAGTAATGGTTTTAAATGTAGAATTTGACAGATTTTGTTCTATATTTCTACGAAAGTATGGAACGTCAGAGAAAAAATAGAAAAAGAGATAGAAGAATATTTAAACAAAAAATTTGAATTCAACTTTCAGAACAAGCCAAGAACCAGAAACGCCACTGAAATATCTATTTGAAAACTGAACAAAAGAAATCTCTTTCCAAAGATTACCTTTAACTTGAAATTAAAGGTCCTTGAAACAAGCCGAACGTGTAGAGTAATTTGACATTTCTCAGAATCACGTTCATCCTTACATTTCCTACTGTGAATTTCTGATAGAACATTTGGTCCATTGCCGTGCTCATGCGACCATTCGAAAGGTTTTCATGCTTCAGTTTTATAACATTAACATTCTTATAGTTCGCATTTCCTCTTCATTACTTCTGAAGTCTGGTGTCACCTAAGGACATTTTTACTCTATAGTCTATCAATCATAGCTAGCTCCGACTACTCAGGTATCTCTCTTCAGTGCCGTGGTTAATCAAGCCTACTACCATTCTTCCAGGGCATCCGGTTTCTGTCTTACTCACAGTCATTAGGAATCAAAAGACCTGTGACATCAAAAATTCAAGCCTAATAAATACAAGCACAAGTATGCCTTTCAACAGGACTTGAGCTAATAGGAAGTGAACACTGCATTTCAAAGTATCTAAAAGCCAGATTTCAATGAATTAAAATTTACAGATAATTATAACAGCTTAAGGATTTTGTTTCAGATTTCTGATTAAACCTTAATAGGAATTAAGACAATAAAATAATTCTTCCTTCTAGCAAGTTCTTTAAAATTATGTTTGATAAAAAAAAATCCTTTGTATAGCATGAATAGATATTTGACCATTATAATTGCAGATGACGATACCCCCAAAGGTTTAATTATAATTTAAAAGTGTGCTTTGTAAGAAAGCTAATCTCTCTGTATCCCACTGATTTTTTTTTTTTTAAATATAAAATGCTCTGAAATAGTTCAAATACTTTTTTTTTTTTTTTTTTTTTTTTTATTTCATTGTAGATATTAAGCAAATGTGCCAGTTGAAGCTTTATTCAATATATTTATGGATAGCTGTCGTAACTATGTAGAAGTGCATGTGCAAATTATGGACGGGGAGGGAAATTGCGTGACTTTTTGTCCCAAACAAGGAAGTAAAAAATGTTTCCCTTTCCCACCCCTAGTTTGCCTATGCAATTAGGATTCGGATTCGGTTCGGTAATCGGGCGAATTTTTTGCATTGAAGTCAATAGGCGTCCGAATAATTTTGACGCACAATAATTTTTATGCCAAATCTGACGTGGTGGATCTTTTGTCTGTGAATTTTTGCCGCAGTTTTGCAAATATATTTGGCGATGGTGAGACGCGGAAATTCGCCACAAATTTGCGCCTAGAGAATTTATTCGCCCATCACTATAGTATAGTGTACAGTATAGTATAAAAATGCTAATTTTAAATAAATAGCTCTTTTTTTAATCAATGGATAGTAAACTTTTTGGCATTAATGCCCAAACCCATTCTCTGATGGGGAACCAAATGGGTCTTGATGATGATTATAATGGCTCTGCATGATTCTCTTTTCAATACAGTATAACCTACACACTGTATAGATATCAAAATCATTCCACAGGATAGACCATTCCGAGTTGTCACTTCATAAAAGTACCTACTGCTTCTCCTCCCCGTGAAGTTTTTTAGATTTTTGTCTTACAGACTAAGATGCACCAAGGGTTAAATAAGAGGTAGGTTATAGGTTGTTTCTGATCATTATTTTCATGTTTACTCATGGTTATTGGAGCCAAGATGGAATATCCTCACCTGCATCCACAATTGAACAGGCCTGTCGATGTAGAGGAGTGGCAGAAGGGCTGTAATGGCTGGTACTTCCAAGGTATCAGACAATTAAAGACCTACATGGTCTGGGACGTGCTAGACATTTTTATCTAGCCCTATTTTTTTCGTGACCTTAAAATGTTTTTAGATGGTTGAGCTCACAAGATTCCAAGTGAAGTTCTATTATTATTGAGCTATGTTCCATGTGGAGTAGTGAAAATCAGGTGTATAATTAATTCTAAGCCAATACTTGCTGAGAGCTGATATCAAGTCTATGTCTCTAGAGAGGTTTAAAATAAATGCTGCATTAGAGTCTGGGAGGCAAAGATGAAGCATGATTGGGACTTAATACATTATGTAAAATAAAGCAAATAACAAATCATTTAAACGTAACCAAAATTCAGAAATATATGCAAATCTTGCATCTGTTCCTTGTCAAAATAGCTTTGTGCATCGCTTCTGAAAGCTTTTCCCAAAATCAGATTTAATGGAACCATTGCACATAAAGTGTATTAGTTAATCATGTTCTTACTACATATACAATTTGTTAGAGTTAATATGCCACATCAGTTTTATTTACAAACTATTTTTCTATTATGACATCCAAGATATGTCATCAGTAGGTTTTAATATCTCAGGCAACCTCAGGCTCCTTATCTGACTGAATGCAAACACTTTGGGTAAAGACATTTTAATTGCTCTTTAGAGCACAATTTACTATTGATTATTCTTATTCTTGTTTCTTCATCACAGCAATTTTCTTTAGAACTTACTCTGGCATGAAACGTAGTGAAGATGAATCTATTATCCATAGTGTTAAATGATTACGGTTATTATTATTCTCTATGATGGTAAATAATGATGTTGACAAGCATTACAGGAACGTAACTGCACTAAACAGCCAGGATTTGCGTTAAATCACTCTTATACTCGTAAGGAGTCGGCAGTAGTGATGTGCGAATAAATTCACCTGGCACGAATTTGCAGCAAACTTTTTTGTGAAAATTCTTGAATTTCATGATTTTTTTGTGAAAATCTTTGAATTTCACGATTTTTCAGTGAAACCGTTCGAATTTCACGATTTTTTCATGAAAACTTTCGAAATTCACGATTTTTTCGTGAACTTTCTGATTTCACGATTTTTCCCAAATTTTTCGCCGTTTCGAGAATTTTGTGGGAAATCCGTGAATATATCTGCGAAACAGGAGAAATTCTTCCATCACTAGTAGGCAGTCATAAAAAGGAACTGCTTATGTTGTACTTAATGGGGCATAATCCTTGTCTACTCCTTTTCCGTCCCCCCTCAAAAGCTTTCTACCCCAGAGCAATGTTTTGTATACATTGCCATATTTGATATCCCAAACCCAGAAAAAACACCAAGGTTCAGGTCATGGCTCACTCTTCTGCTTATTACAGCCGCCTTTAATGTCAGGAGGAACCTGACTCGAACCCTACTCGATTGCCGCCAGGTCTTAAAGTGAGAGAACAAAGCTTAGGGTTATGGGCAGGCAAGGAAAAATGTGTGATAGGAAAACATTCTTAAAGGAAAACCATATTTATTTTAAAAACTCTTTATAAAATTTATACATTTATAAATTTGATTCACAAATAGATTTATTTGGGGAAATGTTTTCCAGGGTTCAAGGATTCTAAAGCATTCTAAACTAAGGGTCTAACTACTTAAATTTCAAATTAAGTTTTGACCATGAGGTGAGGAAATTGCAGCAAAAAAAAAACCCCAACAAAAAGTTTTTTGGGGTTTTTTTACTTGAATTTATCTTAAGGCAACAATAAGTAATTTTTATAGTACACTGCAAACTCTGCTCTAAAATAGGATTCTAAGCTTTTTTTGTAAATTGTAGCATTTACCCCAAATACTTCGATCGAACGATTGAAGGAAAAATCATTCGATCGAATGATTAAATCCTTCGAATCAAATGATTCGAAGGATTTTAATCCATCGATCAAAGGATTTTCCTTCGATCAATAAAAGCTTAGAAAACCTATGGGGATGGTCCCCATAGGCTAACATTGATGCTAGGTAGGTTTAAAGTGCCGAAGTAGGTAGTAGAAAGGTTTTTTTAAAGAGACAGTACTTCGACTATCGAATGGTCGAATAGTTGAATGATTTTTAGTTCGAATCGTTCGATTTGAAGTCAAAGTCGTAGTCGAAGTACCCTATTCAATGGTCGAAGTACCCAAAAAAAAAAACTTCGAAATTCAAAGTTTTTTTTACTTCAAATCCTTCACTCGAGCTACGTAAATGTGCCCCTTGTTGTTATTTAATTTTTCTTTCTTCAAAAATCAAAAAAAGAATTATAATATAAAAAAAAACAGAAAGGGAGAGAAAAGCCTGGTGTAAGATCAAAATGTATCTTTTTTTTTTTTTTGCGAAACCTGTTGCAAAGTTTTACCCAGAACGATTCATCAAACTTTTGCAGAGGAAGCCAGGAATATTTTGAATAAGAACACCATCGGAATCATTTCACTACCCCTTTAATAGCTAAATTATCTAATTATCTTGCCTTCTCTAGAGTTAGTAAAATCTTTGCAGGAGCAGCCGGGAGGTCAGTTGGAGTCATATTTGAGAGGAATGAATGTTTGCTGTCTGTGATACCACCACCATTCTATCAGCTGATATATTGGATATGGAGCCACAATACTGTTATCAAGTTATCTCCTGTTACTTGTACTTTACTGATTATTTAAGTCAAAATACATGCAAGTTGCACAACATATACAAATATTTGTTATCCAGCCAAATACATTAAAGTCCAAGTCAATATGTCTTACTCTGTTATGTCATAGTTAGTGATGGGCGAATTTATTCGCCAGGCGCGAATTCGCGGCGAATTTGCGCGATTCGCGGCAGGCGAATAAATTTGCGAAACGCCCGCGAAAATTCGCCGAAAAAATTCGCCGGCGTCAAAAAAAAATTTTTTCGGAAAAACGGGCGCCGGCGTCGAAAAACGGGCGTCGGCGGCAAAAAACGGGGGCCGGCGTCAAAAACGAGACGCCGGCGCCGTTTCGCGAATTTTTTGCCGTTTCGCGAATTTCGCGCGAAATTCGCTAATTTTTCGGCGAAGCGAAACGGCGCAAATTCGCCCATCACTAGTCATAGTTTATTCTTGACTTAATCATATCTCTGATAATTAATTTGCTTTTTATCTGCAATTTTCAGTTCTTATAATCAGTCTTTGCAATGATGGAAAATCTTTCAGATTTTGCTAATTAAGATAGTCCCACAGGCACCAAGTCAAACCAAGTATTAATTAATGAAGCAGCGCCTTCTGTAAGATTCCAACTCCCCACGCTGTACCTGATGAAGCCAACGTAGCAATTTATGCAGGAAAATAAATGCTTCTAAAAACTTTTATGTGTGAGTAGTGGCACCAGTGTTGGAGAAGTTCCGCATCTTTGTTGCAAACTATAATAAAGTTTTATTATACTGTATTTGTTACAATATGGTAACTGAGCAGTGGGGGAGTTGTTTTTTTCCTCTAAACTTTATTGAGCTTTTTGCATGTAATGGTAGATACTGAAATTCATAGCCATCCAAGCCACTCTTAATGGCTATTAATAGAATTTGCTATCCCAACCTCACTGTCCTCAACATGAACAATTTCCCATGCTGCTTCTGATGGTTCAGTTCCACTACTCTCTTTCTCTAATCTTTTATAAGAGAGAAAACATCCTCTGGAATCTGTATTTAATGTCTATCAATGTACTTGTAAAGAGTAATCATCTCCCCTTGCAAGCACCTGTTCCTAATACCAGTCTAGTTTCACATCTCTGTATTCTCTTCAGCTTAATAATACTCTTCTTGAGAACTGGAGCTAAAAACTGCAGTGCATACTTAAATGGATACTGTCATGGGAAAAAATTTTTTTCAAAATGAATCAGTTAATAGTGCTGCTCCAGCAGAATTCTGCATTGAAATCCATTTCTCAAAAGAGCAAACAGATTTTTTTATATTCAATTTTGAAATCTGACATGGGGCTAGACATATTGTCAATTTCCCAGCTGCCCCAAGTGATGTGACTTGTGCTCTGATAAACTTCAATCACTCTTTACTGCTGTACTACAAGTTGGAGTGATATCACCCCCCTTCCTTTCCCCCCCCCCGCAGCCTAACAACAGAACAATGGGAAGGTAACCAGATAGCAGCTCCCTAACACAAGATTACAGCTGCCTGATAGATCTAAGAACAACACTCAATAGTAAAATCCAGGTCCCACTGAGACACATTCAGTTACATTGAGAAGGAAAAACAGCAGCCTGCTAGAAAGCATTTCTCTTCTAAAGTGCAGGCACAAGTCACATGATGACCAGGGGCAGCTGGGAAATTGACAAAATGTCTAGCCCCATGTAAGATTTCAAAATTGAATATAAAAAAATCTGTTTGCTCTTTTGAGAAATGGATTTCAGTGCAGAATTCTGCTGGATCAGCACTATTACCTGATTCATTTTGAAAAAAATGTTTTCCCATGACAGAATCCCTTTAATGTAATGTAATGTAATGCCTTACCAGGGAGCTATAAATAGTCAAAATTATGTCTTCATCCCTTGAAGTTGTCATGAGAAAGAAAGAGGGCTGGTCTGGTGTTCTTCTGGTTTGGAGAGATATGAGTAAAGTTATCTGACGTTAGATAAAGTTATCTGTGTTCCGTAACTAAAACAGACCAGCACTTTCTCATGACAACTTCCTTGACTATGTCATGGTCAGAAACTGACCAGCAGATGGCACTATATCTCTGAATATCTTGGAATTGAAAAAGGGGTAAGTCAACAGGTGAAGGATGGGAAACAGTTCACCAAAGATGAACATCCTCTTTAAGTGAGCAGTTCTTCATTTGAATATTGTCTTTATCTTATCTGGCATAAATGGTGGAAAAAAAATCTTTTTTGTGCTAAACCAGCAAAATATTCAGTGCTCGCACAGAACTAATGCAGTCATCTTCTGAGTATTCTGATCAAACAATGGAAAAAAATTACTGTGGGAGCCTAACAATCAATAGCAAGGCGGTGATGATGAGAGTGAAGGCTTTGACTTCAGTACAAAGGAATATAAATTCTAATGCAATGTTGAAGAGAAGGATGCATTATCAATAATATCAGCTAAACCTTGAGGGGAAATTCATCTCCATCTCCAGCTGCCGAATTGAAAATGTTTCAAAAATTCTTTCTTTTTCACTCTTTAGAACTGTGAAGGCTGACATTTGAAGGAGCTGTCCGCTTGCTGTCAGTGATGTGCCTGACAAAGCAAGAGCTCTAGCAGGAGAAATAATCTTGATGGCACCGTCTACCAATCTCAACCTGCTTTTTGCTGAAAGATCAAACACAAAACGTTTCATTAGTGAGACGCCATCAGTGCCTAATGTGATGTTCGCTATTAGTAGAGATATTAACACAATCTAACAGCAACCAATAATTCAGAGCAAACAATGAAGTGTTCAGTTAGACACACAGCACAAAGCATCATGTTTTTTACAATGCAACGTTATCAAGCCTTACCTATTCATTTACACATATCTCTATTCATTTTAGATCTTTGCTGAGCCTTCAGCTCAATGTGTTCCATCTAATGAAATGCACAGCTTTGCTCCCCAGTTTTGCTATTTGGTATTCAAATTTTTCCTGTTAGACAGATGATTAGTGATGGGCGAATTTGTTAGCGAAACGGCGCCGGCGTCTCGTTTTTGATGCCGGCGGAAAATTTTTTTGACGCAAATTTTCGTGGATGTTTCATGAATTTATTCGCTGGCGGCGAATCGTGCAAATTCGCCACGAATTCGCGCCTGGTGAATAAATTCGCCCATCACTACAGATGATGCCCAAATTCAAATTCAACAGTTCACAGCAATATGTCTTTATGAATTTTAACATTATTTCACCTTTAACAGGTTCCACCCCTCCCCTATATAAATGGACATACAGTATATACCATCCATATGTTATATGGCTCATTAGCAATTGATTTAGTGAACACTTCGTGGCTGCACAAATCACTATAGCTTGCTTCATGCAAAGAAAATATTTCCTACTGTAATTAGCTATAAAATTGTTGTATTGAGTTCTATTAAATTTTTGGTGTTTTTCAATTGGGGTTTTTTTTTTTGTAAATTGAAGGGTCTTTTTTCATTCTTACAAAAGAAAAATAAACAGTATGTCACATTTTACAGAACACAGTGTTAAAGTCAATGGGCGTGCGAATAGTGTTGACACGCGCTGATTGTGACGCACGTGACTTTTTGGAAGCGCATCCAAAATTTTTTTGATGCAGGCGAATTTTCATAGGAGTTTTGCGAAATTCGCTATGAATTCGTGCCAGGTGAATTTATTTGCCCATCACTAATTATCTGGTTTGGATGGGAGGGACTGAGAACTTCCCTGCACTGACTTCCACACACTGGGGCTCATTTATAAACTTAGCGCAGGGAAGATTGGTTCCCACAATGAATATATTTGCCCTGCGCATGTTTACATTTATAAAGCTGAATTCGCAATGCCAATGTCTACAAGAGCTTTTTAAATATCTCAAAAATCGCAAATGGCATTTCAATTACGCCACAGCTTTGGTGGCGGAGAAAATATTCGCAAAACAGTTACGCTTATTGCAAACTGAGTTTACTGTCAATGCTATTTTTGCACACAGCAACCTTGCGCAGTGGATGCACTCACGCAAACACCTCATTTGCGAAAATGTATTCACAATGCAAATTCGCGAAAACCAGAAAGATGGGCAGAGCAGTGCAATATATTAGCGTTCAGGAAAAAGCATGTGCAGTACAACCATTTGGGAATAAATATGCGAATAAATTCCAAAATAGCCCAACACGCACGAAACGCGTTAGGTCTTATGTCCTAATAAATTTTTCTACTTTTTACATTTGTTTCTTTATTTTTGGAGATCCTCACATCCTTTTGCATACAGTGTTTTTGGTCTTTGCACCTTGGGACTGAGGTGAACTTGAGTGTATTCTCCTTTATTATTTCTATTATATTTTTTTAATACTTATTTGTTGAGTGGTACCATCGATATTTGCTGTCATGTGGCAGTAGCACAAACCTAAGTATTTTCAATAAATATGCGATGTGCAAACTTTATAAATGACCCCCTGTGTAAAGTGAGCTTACACCTGCGCCAGGGATTTAAGCACTTTCCAAGAGATCACATGACTTGTAGCCCACCAATAAACTGTACTAATTTGCCCGCAACATTGCGCAATACTGCACCAAATCTCCACTGGTAAAAACCCTGCAATAATTACTGAACAACTGTAAATATTGCACCATTAACTATTTGTCAGCTGGCAACTATCCCATGTACACCTATGAGCGAATGTTATGGCCCAGGTGCCATTAAGCCTGTGCATAAAAACAAAAGGGATTTTTAAGAAACCAACATCGGTGACAGTACCCCTTTAAATCTTTTACATAGGTACATTCTTTCAAAGCTTATGTTGTCTCCCAGACTCACATGCAAAATGCAAAAAGTGACTGTTTTATCTTTTCCTCTCCTTCATTTATCTCTGGAAAGTTCATTTATTGATGTATCCCATTCAAATCAGTCACTTGAGTGGGCAGGAAAATTTGCTTTCACAAAGCACGATTAAGGTCTTTGTTTAGATTGTCAAGCTTTTCAGTGAAACCTACAACTCTTTCTGTCACATCAAAGGAATAAATCAATTCCCAAGGTTCACATCTACAGCTCTTTAAGTGACAAGAAAGATCTATAGTCGCTTCAATAACAGAACAGAAGATTTTCACCAATGAAAAACGACCCAGAACTAGTCTGGTGTGATACCAAGTGGGAAAGGTGGTAAATTTAATGCACAGTGAGACTTTTGCACAATCCAGATTGGGGTTAAAAGGAAAACAGTACAAGTACGATCACTTTTCTAGCGTAGACACTTGGGGGCAAATTCACTAAGCGCCAAAGCGCCTAACGCTAGCGTCAATTTGCTAGCGTTGGTCATTTTTGTTACTTCGCAAATTCACTAATGAACGCTGGCGTAAATTCGCTATTGTTACTTCGCACCCTTACGCCTGGCGAATTTGTGCAATGGACGTAACTATGCAAATTCACTAACGCGCGCATTGTACTGAACGCTACCTTTTACGCTAGACTTCCTTCGCCACCTCAGACCAGGTGAAGCGCAATAGAGTAGATAGGGATTGCTTCAAAAAAAGTTCAAATTTTTTCTAAGTCCCAAAAAACGCTGGCGTTTTTTCTATATTATGGGTGATAGGCTGAAAAAGATCGAAAAAATTTTTGGGGCTCCCCTCCTTCCCCCATACATTTCCTAACTCATGGCAACTTAACTATACAGTGGGCACATGTGTAGGGCAAAATACAATTTTTATTTGATGTTTTGAAGGTTTCCCAGGCATTTGTAGTGATTGTACGTATTCCTCCATTGAAATTTGAATTTGGCGCCGTATGCAAATTAACCATCGCTAGCGTAACTTCGCTTCACTTAGCGAATCAACGCTAACGCAACTTCGCAACCTTACGCTACCCCTGAACGCAACTTCGGATTTTAGTGAATTTGCGGAGCGCTGGCGAAACTACGCCTGGCGAAGTGTGGCGAAGTGCTGCTAAGTTACGCCTGGCGCAACTACGAATCTTAGTGAATTTGCCCCTTGGAGCAGTCTATGTTTGTTTTTCTCTGCATGTGAAATTGTTAAAGTTCCTTTAAGCTTCTTGGATTCATGTCTTTTCTTGTAATACTCATTTTATTATTATTCATATAAGAAAGCACAAATATAATATTATGGTCTATGAAACCAAGTCACTTTTTTAGATGATGTGACAAATACTTAAAAAAAAATTTTGAGAGTGCCATCACCTGGGTCCAATAAGCAGTAGGATATAACTTTGTGTTAATATTGAAAATTCTTAGCGGGCTTTCTAAAAGACCAGTGTAATGACTCAACTGGATCAGAATTGGGAGGTGCAATGTAAAATATTTAGATAGAAAATACAGAAGTCACATTAGAAGTAATGGCACCTGGATGCCTTCACCATTGCAGCCACTCATTAAAGATACTTGCACCCTAAGATGCTCCTTGCACTTCCCATTAGCTGCACTTCATTCTCTAATAAATTGCACAAAAGTGACCCTCTAGCACCAAGTTCAAGCTGGCATTAATTCCAGGGATCCCTCTAAAGTAATGATCCCCAACAAGTGGCTCAGGAGCAACATGTTGCTAACCAGCTCCTTGGATGTTGCTCACAGTGGCCTTGAAGCAGGTGCTTATATTTGAATTCCAGATGTGGAGGCAAGTTTTGGTTGCATAAAAACCAAGTGTACTGCCAAACAGAGTCTCCGGTAGGCTGCCAGTCCACATAGGGGCTACCAAAATCGCTGCCCTTAATTGGCATCCCCAGGGACTTTTTGTATGCATGCTTAGATCCCACAACTCTTTTTTACATTTGAATGTGGCTCACAGGTAAAAAAAAAAAAAAGACCCCTGCTCTAAAGGATCAATAGGTGCAGCATTTAGTGCATAGTGAATCATGCGCTAAAGTCATTATTATGCCAAGCTCTGGAAAAGACGAAATCTAAATTTTGGATGCAATTGTATCCTATTAGTCAAGGCATCCACCCAAAACTTAGGCAACCCCAACCTGTTCTTGGTCAAAATGCCACTGGAATTGAAAAAAAAGGCCTACTGAAGTGTTGGTAAAAACATGGCAAATAGCATCCAAAGTTGCATATGGTGCATATATATTTACACTTGCTTATGTCAAACATTATGGAAGTTAAGGAATTTTTGAAAAAAAATTCAAGCCAACCCCCTTCATTTTGTAGATGAACACACATTGCAGCTAAAGGCACACAGGGTGGAGAACAACAACTGTTAGAATTGCTCCCTGTTGAACTTCCTGTTGAGTAAGAAGTGGCAGGTAGACATCAGGATATAAGACAAATGCTCAAGCATCAGAAGTAGCTCTTTAAATGTAATAGTGTTAGAAGATGTGATAGGGGTGTTTTGACCACTAACATTTTCTGCTAAGATCAAGCATGTCCTGAGCTGGTGATTTGCTTAAATATCTGCTTATTTGGTGAGGTCTCCAAACAAGTGAATCTTTGCACCCATGTTTTGGCCAACTAAGGCTGATCTGATTGATGGTCTGTGAGTAGGGATGGGCGAATTTTTTCACCTTGTTCCGCCATGGAAATGAGGCCCATAGACTTGTATGGCGGTGTGCGTCAAAAAAAAAAGAAGCGCGTCAAAAAAAAATTCGCTGCACAACAAAATTTTTTTGACGCCCATAGACTTTAATGGGCGTCGGCGACAATTCGCCGGCGGCGAATTTTTGGCGAAACGGCTCAGATTCGCCCATCCCTATCTGTGAGCACCAGCAATTAGATCATACTGTGAGCCTACAGAAACCCATAGGATTAGGTCCATGTCAGTGATGTGATGCTGTCCTTGATTAATGGCACTTCCAAACCTGCTTGATAGATGTGTGGTCAATTTTAGGCCAAGTTTCAACCAAACAGCCATTTGTGAGGGCCCTAACATAAGCCTATAAGATGCTAGTTTAGTTTTAAGGGACCAGGTGGGCAGATTACACCAGCTTGGATATGGCAAATTTTAGACATAGGTGCCAAGGAAAATTATCAGACATCTCAGAAACATTAATGGAAGATTGAGTTTATTAGTGTAGATAGAATTTTAAGCACTCTTTGTAAAGGAGTTTAGTATGAGTGATCACAACTTTTTCTTTCCAAGATGAATGCTTTTGTAGGCCAGTTATAAATCTGAAAAAAAGACCTCTTGATTTAAAAATTCTTAGCAGCAAAAAGCTCACAATGAGTGGGTCCAATAGAAAAGAAGTCCTATTTTAAGTTCGCTAACAGCAGGTAATGATGAAAGTGTAAAAGAATCCTAAAGGCAACTGATCGGAGATGTGAAACCAACAATGAGGAGAAAAAAACTGAAAAGGTGCTGATCTAAGGTAGCAAGAAGGGAATGTAAACTGACATATGGGCTATGGCTGGTATATTATTTGTTTTTTTGGATACAGTGCCAAGACATTCGTTTTGGCTCAGCTCTTGTTCAGCTCTCTCATTGCAGTTTTTTTTCTAGTGTTAAGCGGTAATTTGTTAAACTTCCAAAAGGAATTTTTGCAGTCAAACAGGTGACCTTGGGACTTGGGTCAAAAAAGCAACCCCCTAAAGACAGAGCAAGGCATTGCCAATTGAATTTAAACTGAAAAGATTAGAAAGAATTGTTAGCAGATATTTTAACTGTAGCAAGGAACAAAGCCAAAATAAACTGATTTCACTTACTGTTTTAGGAGGAAATCAATCTCAATGAGTAATAGACAGGTCGGCGTTGAACAGTCAAAGGATATTATTTTGCTTGTTGCCCTTTAGCTTTTGTTGTAACATTTCCCTTATGACAGCAACTCAGTGTACTAATAGGCTGCAGTGTCCTGATACCCACCAGTGGTATTTAATGTTGCAGCTCTAAAAAAATAATATTCTTTTGGGAAATTCGCAAGCAAAGTCCAAGCGATGAAAACACTGTGAAATACTGTATCAAGAGTGAGATCATTATATCTTGTTTTATTTCCCTTTTATTTTATTTTTGCATGCGAGAGATCATCCACCCTAAGAGCTGTTTATATGAAACATTTGTAAATAACATATTGTTATCTAATAGGCAATGCTGCATTTTATCCTATTTAGAAAATATTGAATGAACTGAAAAGGCTTTTTACTGCTTTTCAAAGCAGTCTGCGTTCACATATTTTCTTCTACCTGTTGCATAACATTTTAGCAGAAATATTTACAATTTGAGTATTTTTTGTAGCCAGAATTTATTCACTATTCAAAAAATGACACAAGTCAAAAGCAGCGTAAAGCCATGGCTAGTGATGGGCCTTTCGTTAGGACTGCGGCAAAAATTTGCTGCAACAAAAAAAACTTGTTGCACCTCAAAATTATTCTGATGCCCATCTTGCAGATTTTTGGCCGTTTCACAATTTTTTTCACCATTTTGCAAATTTTTCTGTGAAATGGGACAAATTCACCCATTACTAGATATGGCACCAGATTTTCTATACTACCTGTCAAATTCATACAGAGCTCATGTGACAATGTAGAAATATTTCCCCCGGCTCTGTTTTTTTTTTTTTTTTTTGACTTCGACCATTTGCCATCTAAAACCTGCCGAATTGCTGTTTTAGCCTATAGGGGACCTCCTAGAATCTATTTAGAGTCTATTATTTTGGGTTTGGATCGAATTCGATTGAATGCGTTATTCCTTCGATTCATACGATTCGAATTCGGCCGAATACGGACCTATTTGATCGAAAACGGACCTATTTGACCAAAAAAAAATTTGGCTAGCGAAAAATCCACCGCTGCAAAAAAAAGAGGCTCGTCAAAATTTGTGTGCGCATAAAAATTGTCACACATCAGAATTATTCGGATGCACGTTGACTTTAATGCATTTGAACCAAATACTCACATGTATAAAAATTGATGCTCACGTCAAAGTTGAGGCGCGTCAAAATTATTTTGATGCCCATTGACTTCAATGCCTTTCACAATTTTTGCCGTTTTGCAAATTTCGCTGTAAATTCGTGAATTTTTCAGCAAAGTGAAACTGCACAGATTTGCCCATCACTATCTATGGGCATCTTTTTTGCAATGAAACCTTCCAAAAAAATTCCCTCATCAAACCTCACAAATTTAAAGTATTCTAGTTTTTTCCATGACTTTATTCAATCAAGTTTTTATATTGGATTTCTTAATTAATAAGCAAACATTAAAGTTTTTTTTGTGAGTTTAGGAAAGTACGAAAAACGAATTAGAAATTTGATGAATAGGCCTCTGACAATCAGAATCTACCTTTAAAAAGCATGTAGATGTAGAACAGTCATTGGCTGAGGCAGTACAATCATACTCAACTAATATAATTTCTTATTTTAAGTTATAAAGGTCTCCTATATAGGCATTTTGCCTCCAATGAGATTGAGAATATTTTGTTGTAAAAGAAAAGGCTGAATGTTATAATCCACTTTCCTTTGTAACAAACTTAAAAATGACTGTGCTACTGTGCTAAAGTTACACTGTACAAATCCACATTACGCTTATTAGATTTGTTGCAGATCCAAATCTAATGAAATAAAGTGGTTTTGTTAGAAAGTTATTAAAATATTTTGCATCCAAGTTATAAAAAGGGCCAGCGCCACTAATTGCCAGGCATTTGCATTAAAAGCTGAGCCTAAAATTTTCAATTTCCTCTCTATGATTTTTTCAGTCACTAGGAGGAATGCCTAATCACAAATGGAAGCAATTCAAGCCAATTTCTCTAATAGAGCCCCCATTTAGGTAACCCCAGAGATGCTGCTTACAGTCCCATCACAGTTTTGGCACTGTATTTACATGGTAGGGTTATCTTAAAATTAAATTTTAATATGGTTTAGACATTTGCACTTAAAGAATATTTTAATGATTTACACTTTTTGATTCACAGTTGCCTAGCTTGGAGTTTACATGCAGCAAGTCCGAATCAATGATGAAAATAGAGGACCCGGACTTAAAGCTAGACATAAAAATTAAGTATTAAAATGGCAGTCTCAAAATCAATATGTACAGGGTTGCCGGGATCACTGGCGCTAACACTCTGTAGCTAATGTTGACTATTCAACAAATGGCTTGGGAGAAGACAGATTCAGTCATTATATTATAGTGCAGTAATTTTCTTCAACACATTTTCTTCACACTGCAAATTAAAGAGATGTTAATCATTTACTCCTATCACTCTTACTCCACCAACAGTTGTTCAAAAAGGAGGTGATTAAACTGTTCTTTAACTGGGGAAATAAACAAACGTTTTCCCTGTTCTGCTTGTGACATCACCAAGACAGGTTACAGGCAGGGAAACAGATTGGTTGAAAGCCCCACTGGTCATCTGGAAAAAGGAGGAGGGCCCAGGAAGTTTGGAGTTTGGAGCCAAATGCACAGGGTGGACTGGTACAGGTTTTAAAAGTGCCCCTGCTGCAGCAACCAGCCAAAACAAAACAAAAAGTGTGTATCCAGAAGTTCAGGCAGGCTGCTGTTGCATGCTGTGCAGATCTGAATAAGAGGTCTTCAGGCCAAGAAGGACAGAGAGAACCCATCCTGTTCCCTGCCAAGCTCCTAGAGACCCAGGAGTTAAAAGGTGGCACTGTTCAGATTGACCCTGCTGCAGAACTGCCCGTAATCTCCAGCGTGACTGTCTCTGAGAGCATCCTGGTGAATGAGCCACCCAAGGGAGTACATTGATATGGCTACAAGTGTGGGGCCCCTGTGTGAGAACAGGTCTTGTTTGTGCACCTGCCACATGGGAGTGGCTACTAAGTTCCAAAGTGAGAGGTACTCTGGGAAAGGTAGCGCTACTTGGGGAATAAGAGCTCTTGCGAAGGGAGATTGCATTTGTACTGAACTGTGTGGTTATAAACCTCTTTCGGTGTGGTTAGTTTTTTATAATAAAAGCAGACAAACAGTCAGAGTGATACTTAATAGTGAGTTAGGTAGGTCCCTACGTGTCCCCAGTGCTGGAATGCATTGTTTATTAGATGCCCAATTCCTTTTTCCTTAGTTTTGCATAAAGTTATACTTGGTTACTACAAACTGTGTTCTCTATTTTCCTGGGGGAATTCCCCTGTGGTGTAACTCGGTGGAGGCACTGTGCTGCAAATTTCATTATCCCAGTATTTTTCATGCAAAAAGGCTCAAGTTGCCTGATACCATAGCAACTGCACCAAAGTAAGTACCAACAAAGGGTTACAGCACTTACAAACATTTAATTTCATACAGTCTCTATTTAGTGTCTATGTATTTTTTCTTGCTTATGGGTTTTTGTCATTGACAATGCCGTACATTCTGCAGCATGCAGCTCCTTGGGTGCACCAAGATGACGACACAAGTCTGATGTGTTTGTCATTGCAACTCCCTCAGGGGCTTTGATGTCAAAGATGAAAGTGTCAGGCTTGTAATGCCATCCTAGTGCCTCAATGAACAGCACACTTCAGAGTATAGGACACTGGCTACAAAAAAAAACCCCACAAGCAGTAGAAATGACACAGACAACAAGGAGAGATTTTATTACAGCAAATATGTCATTATAATTGGACCATCAATTAGAAAGTGTCTGCACTATGATAAAATTGCCTGTTTGTCTTCTGAGCAATTTGAGTGTTGACAATGCTTTTCAAACTTTAAGAATTTTGGAGTTACACAGAGGAGAGCAGGATCTTGGAGCCGGCAAGGAAAGAACTACAGGAACCATAGAAGAACCCATGTTTTTGTTATATGCCTCTATGATTAAGTGTAATTATCACAAGATTAGTCCTCAATAGCGATCAGTGAAACTGCTAGTTTCCATTAAACCCTTGGCAAAGTTGGTGGAAAAATTTGTGAAATTGTATTAAGTATTTTTTCTTGCACCAAATGCATTGGAGCCAATGAGGGTTTTTTTCATGCACCAGTTACAAATCAATGGGCTTTTTTTCACAGTGTATTTTTCTTGCACCTAATGGACTGCAGCCAGCATGTGTTTTTTTCTTTTGACAAATGTATTGAAATCAAAACACATTTTTTCTTGCATTTCTTGGCTAAAATACACAAAAGTTAATTGGCGTCAATGGCCTTTTTCCTTGCACCAAATGCTTTGAAGTCAAAAGTAATTTTTTCTTGCATTTCTTCCCTGTGCTAAAAAACACAATTGTTTTCCTGCCAACATAAAACGGAAAGCAAAATTCTAGAACACATTCGAGAACATTTTTACCATTTGTGAAACCACAAATTTCTACATAATCTGTATTGGACTCATCTTTAATGTTAAATAGACTAGAAAACCAAGCTCTCAGCAATGCAAAAGTTCAGTGCCTATTTAACCAGACTATAAATGTAAATTAACTCAATAAGTGCATTCGAATTGTTTATCACAATCTAAATTAATTATGTATAAAGTATCGCTACAGAGATTGTTGGAAAACCAATTAATCAAAAGTAGTTGTTAAAGAGATCCTTTCATCGTAAAATATGTTTTTTTCAAAACGCATCAGTTAATAGTGCTGCTCCAGAATTCTGCACTGAAATCCATTTCTCAAAAAAACAGATTTTTTTATATTCAATTTTGAAATCTGAAATGGGGCTGGACATTTTGTCAATTTCCCAGCTGCCCCTGGTCACGTGACTTGTGCCTGCACTTCAGGAGAGAAATGCTTTCTGGCAGGCTGCTGTTTTTCCTTCTCAATGTAACT
Source organism: Xenopus laevis (assembly GCF_017654675.1). Taxonomy (NCBI): domain Eukaryota; kingdom Metazoa; phylum Chordata; class Amphibia; order Anura; family Pipidae; genus Xenopus; species Xenopus laevis. The sequence goes on from NC_054378.1 coordinate 5,529,836, forward strand.
GAATGTGTCTCAGTGGGACCTGGGTTTTACTATTGAGTGCTGTTCTTAGATCTACCAGGCAGCTGTTATCTTGTGTTAGGGAGCTGCTATCTGGTTACCTTCCCATTGTTCTTTTGTTTGGCTTCTGGGGGGGGGGGAAAGGAGGGGATGATATCACTCCAACTTGCAGTACAGCAGTAAAGAGTGATTTAAGTTTATCAGAGCACAAGTCACATGACTTGGGGCAGCTGGGAAATTGACAATATGTCTAGCCCCATGTCAGATTTCAAAACTGAATATAAAAAAATCTGTTTGCTCTTTTGAGAAATGGATTTCAGTGCAGGATTAACTGATTCATTTTGAAATTTTTTTTTCCCCATGACAGTATCTCTTTAATATATACAAGTTTAAAAAAGTACTAAAGTGCTTGATAATCATTACCGGGGTAATTAAAACCACATAGCTATGGACTAGAAATAGAAGAAGAAATATATGAATTGCTCCTGTAAAATGAAACATATGTGATTCTCTCAGCACAATAAGAGCCTCACTGATCTGTGCATACAAGGAATATTTTAGCAACAAACCCATTAATTAAAGTGCTTATTGAGAATAAAACATAGTATAATTCTCTCAGCACAGTCTTAAAGTAATTATACAAGTTAATTTCCCTGCTTCCCAAGATTCTTAGCTAGGGGTTTGATATTTATAAATCTTATATAAGTACATGTTGACCATGATTTGGAACTTGCCCTACAAAACTTGCATATGGAATTGAAAAATTTGCTCCAAGCTTTCTTTTTCTAAATAGATTTAAATACTATCCAAATAGTTAACTTTTCTTTTTTTTCCCTTTACTCTTCCCATAGGTGTGAAACCAGACATGCAAGGACACTAATAGCATCTAGGTTACATTTCCTGATCCCCCGATCACCATCTTTGCCAGAGGTGATTCCTGCTCAGCATTGAATTAATTCTTAGCCCTCTGTAGTCTGCTTCAATAATTAGGCCAATATGCCATTGGCAACACATACAAATGAAGAAGCACACTTAAAACAGAATATTTTACAAATCCATGAATTTAATAAAATCTTAAAAAGTAACACATACTAATATACGAGTGTGTGGGAGATATGGTCTTCTTTGCTTTTGTGATCCGTATTTTAGGAAGAAGTCTTTTAGTAATAGTCTTTTAGGTATGGGATCTGTTAGTTGGAAACCCATTATCCAAAAAGCTCTAAATTACTGTATGCGGACAGCTATCTCTCATGGACTCCATGTTAAACAAATATTTACATTTCTTTATACTCTGTAATAAGACAGTAGCTTGTACTTGAGCCCAACTAAGATAATTAATCCTTATTGGAGGCAAAACCAGCCTATTGGGTTTATTTCGGGGTATATTTATTATGCTGTGTAAAACAAAATTCGGTGAAAAAAAACAGTGTAAATAGCTGTGTTAAATTAATGGCAAATTTATCAAGGTTTGTGCAATTTTATGGCATGCAAATGGCAGATTTGCCATCGTTATTTTACATTGCTTCCAGTGGAAGTCACTCTAAGAAAAAATGTGTAAAAATATTGTGGTGGTGTGGTATATTATCCCACTGTTTTTAACACAGCATAATAAATATGCCCCTTAATGTTTAAATCATTTTTTAGTAGAATTAAAGTATGCTGATACAAATTACAAAAAGATCCCTTATTCAGAATACCCCAGGATTCTGGATAACAAGTTCCATAACTGAATACAGGGGTGCTCCACCAAAGAGGTAAGTTGAAAAACGCAAAAAGTTGCTCCTGGAACTTTTAAGAGCCAAATTTTCATTGTTTAAACTGGAAATTCGTCTTTACTAGTGCAAGATAGCACAGTTGCGCTCTTCACACTAGTGCCGGACAGGTAAACGGGCAAGGGGTATCGGCACTGCAGGAGCCTCCTAAGGAGGCTCCTGCCTCAGAAATGCACTGCCTCTGCCTGTATACTTATCTATATACTTTTTTTATATTCTCTAATATGAGAGTACAGGAAGAAAAGTACAGACAATTTGGTAAAAAAAAATATGGCAATCTCCAAAAAAATTTAGTTTTTCGGATTTTGAATTACTAGCAAAAAAATTTCAAAACCCTCTTAAAGACTGAATGGTTAAAAAAAAGGTCCAATAGGCTCACTGGAGCTCCCATTGACTTCTATGGGACCTTGACTGATTTTACTTGGCACAGTTTTGTATTAGAGCTTTTAATGCTTTTTACAAATCTCAAATTTTTTGAGTTTTAGAGAAATAAAAAAACAGGCATTTTTAGAGAAAAAAAAACTATTCGTGGAACAAAAGGAAACTCAAATGTTATAGAATATACAGCATAAAAGGATATTAAAAGTTGCCTCAGAGCTCTGTGACCTCTGCAATCACTTGGCCTGCAGTCTTTTACCTCAATTTGATTATGGGATTCTTGATGACTTTTAGGCATACTTAGTTACAGGTATATGTATATTCTATATCCCACACAGCAACACAACATACTACATTTTTGACAATACCAAGGGCCCCAAGCAGCTGTGCCTGAGGTATCCCGTGGCATCCCAACAGATGAGACTTTTTCTAAATTCTCCACTTAACGCCTAATGAACCACTTAACCTAGTTGAAATTACCACTGGGAAATTAAATTGAAGAGTGTGTTAAATTGAAAACCTTACCTATCAGAAGATCTCAGCAAGTGAATTTCACACAGCTGTGATAAATATAATTAGACAACAAAGTGAAAACATACAAATGATTACATAGTACACAGGTAAATCAACATGGCCAGATATTAATTCAATTATGGTTATGCAGAAGAGGACTATAATAATAATTTTTCAACTGAATAAGGAATAAAGACAAAAATAATTAATAGGAATATATTCCCTTTATGAATGATTTATTATGTAGGAAATGTGGTTACATCATTTTAAAGAGTTCATACCCATCATCATTTCTGGTTTTGGTTATCGAAATCCAACTTTTCAAATGCTGAAATCAAACATCCTGACACTAAAAAGCAAGATATATTCATGTTGCTAAGCAACTGTAATTGATGCTGATGTGTTTAATAATTTGGTGTTATTAATATCTAATGTGTTCAGTGCTTGGTAATAAAATAAATCCAGAAGCATTTGGAAATATTTGACATAATGCTCTAGCCATTAATTAGCTTGCAATGTATTCATTTTCTGTGTAAAATTTCTACGTAAAATTTAATGTGGATGTCCATGTTGAAAAGGCAGTGAACCCTTGAAAATTCTGCATAAAATATCAGTCAACCATTACCTTTTTACATAATTCACATAACGAATATGCCTTCTGAATGTTCCCATTGACTTTAAAGGTTGGAGTAAAAGAATATTTGCTGGTGGTATTTTTTATGTAAAAAAAATGTATACAGTATAATTTATAAACCACTATGGGTGAAAAATTTAACATGGTTTACAGGGAGGCAGATTATCAAACTTAGTGATGAGCAAAATTTAATTGCCAGGTTTCACCCCAAAAAAGACACCCATAGACTTCAATGGGTAAAAAAATTGTTGCCCATAGACAACAATGCATTTGGCGAAATGGGTCAGATTCCCCCATCACTAATCAAAATTAGATTTTTTTTTAATTGATGCTTTTTTCCATATTTTTTAAATTCACATTAACCAAAATAGCTTGTAAAAATATGAAAAGCAAGTTCAAAAACCTGATTTATAAATTGCCTTGAACTTTGAAATAGGGATGCACCAAATCCACTATTTTGGGATTCAGCCAAATCCCGAATCCTTTATGAAATATTTGTACAAATACCAAATCCAAACCCTAATTTGTGTATGCATTTTAGGACAAGGAAGGGTTAAAGAAAATCCCATGCTCAGTGCGCGAATACAAATATTCTTACTTCCTTGTTTGTGTGATGAAAAGTCCCATGAATTTTAAGATTCAGTCAAATCGGTATTAGGCCAGAATTAGTCAAGCCCTAATCCTCGCCAAATGCTGACTTGCTACAAAGTCTACAATTTAAAACATTTAAAGGCTTACCTTATACAAAATAAATAAAACCATAAGACAAGTCAAATGTTTAATTAAAATTATCAGAGTTAAAAGGTATTTCTTCTATTATTTAAACAAGGATACAGAATTTTGACAGGAAGTTCAGAAACAAACTTAAACATTAAATAAATGAAAAACTAATAAAAATAAATAAACAATGTTTGTAAAAGATTTATTAAACATCCACTATGATATGGTGGATTTAATAAAAATAAAATAATAATTACAGTTCTCCTATGAGTCTCCTTAGCTGTCCTGTGTTAAATAAGAAAAAAAATCATAATATTAACATTAATATGAAGATTTGCCTTGTCATCTCTTCTTTTGATTATGCTGAAATAGTTACAGTAATTAATTATGACATGCTTGTACTTAATAAAATAAGGTTATGTGGAAGTGGGTACAGAATCCATTCTAATTACACGTCTTCAATCGTGACTAGCTTGAAAATCCTTGATTATAACATATTTACTGTATCCATCGAGCTTCCCCCATTCCAAGGGTCTTGGATTTGAAGATCACCTGTTATTTTCAAATTGTATTTTTAAGGTCACTTTTTTTGAGGGGTGGTTCACAAGAGTTTTAGCCCAGCTCATATGTTTTAGCCATGGTGAATCCCACAGTTTCCAATGGCAAAGCATTTTAAGGCACTTTGCTACCTCTCTCATAGGCAACAAAGAATTGTGTACCAACACTATGTACATAACCTGTTTGTCTTCATGGTTGTCTCATGAAGACATGGTTGCCATGCTTGTAATCTCATAAGTGGCAAATTCAAATACGATTTACTTAAGGCCTCAATGAGCTGTCACCCAGTGTCCAAAGAGAAAGGGAGGGGATTAGGTAGGTCAGGGACATGCAAGCCTAGGGCCCTAGCATCAGTTAAGCTGTCATTTTAAATTTAAATGAAATGATCAGTACCAGATAATTTACCCCATTAATGCCCTTCATTAACCTACGTATAACACTTAAATATAATATAAAAATCCATTTAGCACAAAACAATTTTGTTTGAAAGTAGCTCATTAGGTACATTATTCCAAGAAGTTATGCAGTGCATTCAAATGAAAGTTAAAAACTGAAATTAAAATTATTCCCAAAATCTCAGATTGACAAATAGCTAAAATGTTGCTAATACAATTCCAAATGACATCTGCGTGAATGTGCCAGCTTTTTAAGATGCTGAAAATGCCATTACTCGAATTTGAATTAGCGATTTTTGCCACACAAAAAATTGAATTGCAGTAAAAAGCCAAATTCAAATGTTGAGAAATCTGTCCCTAGTGTCTATGGAGGCTATACTTTTTCAGTTCAGTTGTTTTCAGATTGTTTATCAGAAATAAAGAATTTTTTCGATTATTTTCTCATTTCTGTGACCCATTTCAGAGGCCTATTTATCAACAGTGTGATTTCAGTAGTTTTAGAGGATTTTGAAACCACAACTAAAAATAATATCAAAGTTTTTTGAAATTCATAGTTTCAAAAAGTTTAAATTTTTCAGATTTAAAAAAATTAAGCTCTAAAACTTAAATACAAAAATTCAACATCAGAATATTGCAAATTCATGTAGAAATCAATGGCAATTGTATTACAGTATTACAATTACAGTATGTCCTTTGAACTGACTTCAATAACTGTAGGGGTTCAACCCCCCCCCATGAATTAAACCCTAGAGTTGATGTTCATTGTAATGCACATCCTAGGTCTGGGTCTGCTTTTCCCTGTTACATCTCGGCATCACAGCACATGTGCAACATGAATTCACTGCAGTCTTTAATAGCATGTCAATTTCCACTAGTCCCCTTTAAATAGACTCCAGACTAGACTGTCAAAACTTTTCTAAATTATCGCTCTTGCCCAGCCTGGATGTAACTAAGCCGCTTTTTAAACTTTCCAATTGCCTATTTTCATATTTTGCTCTGTTATTTGGCTGACACTTGCCTGTATTTCTGCTTGATACTTTATACCTATTGGTATACATTCATGACAGATAGTTCTTCACCAGACAAACTCTTTATTTTTGCTGTAATTTTAAATAAATTTTATTTAATTTTGAGTCTAATCACTTTATGCAAGCAACAGAAGACTATAACCTTTCATATCAAGGCTATTATTATAAAAGAAGGGTAAGAATTTATTAGTTCCGACTCCAGTCTATAAACACTTTAAATAAGTGAAATAAAATATAGCAACACATGTTCATTTATCTTATCTGGTTTCGAATGCACAGGAGCTGCAGGATATACATTTTTAAAAGTCTTTAAGTTATTTCTATGATTTATGTATTTGTTAAGGTATTTAAGACAATAGAGTTTTTTTATGATAGAGAATCTAACAACAAACAAAAGCTTTAGCAAATGGTAACTGTCATTAGAATGAAAGTGTATAGCTGAGCAACAAGATGACATTTCACGGAAGAAAATATTTCAAACAATGTAAAAATTTAGGCTAATGGCACCCATGTTTGATTTGACAACAGCTTTAATCAGGCCGCAAACAATGGCACTATCCACCTGCTACCAGAAAAAAAACTCTGATTGCCAGAATGCATGATACCGATAGAATAGAGTCTGTGTTCCCTAGCACTCTGAAATGTAAGGAGTTAATTTATGCAAAAATCATAAATTTGAGTTTGAGCTTCCAAACTATAATTGTCAAGATTTTAACCATTTAAATAATTCAAAAACTGAAATATAAAAATTTGGCACCTAAAAGTTCATGTAGAAGTTAGTAGGAGTTTTACTGGCAAAATTCAAGCTATTTTCCAGTTTGAGTTTTGAGGACTGATTGGAAAATTTGAAAATAAGTAAAATGTAATATCATGGTGTTTTCATTTTAACAAAAACTTGTTTGTGAAATTCAAGTTTTTAATAAATAAGCACACATTTGTCATTTTCAAGATTTGGAGCTTTCTCAAATAAGAAAAAAAATACCTGAAAACAAAAATTAAATTTGATAAATTGACTTTTAGATGTAAGACAGTAGGAAGTAGAAGGTACTGCACCCAACAGAAAAGTTATTTAAGGCACCCCCAAACATACGGAATAAGACATTTTTTATGAGTTGCATATCAGTCAATTCCCCTTTTAGCCCCATATACCCAGTGTGCTTCCTCTATAGTTATGCCAATGATATCAGTATTTAGATAAGTCCTAAGGTGTCCTAAAGTGATTCCTTTTAATAACTTTCATATAGGCCCCCGAATCATTAGAAAAAGAGTATGATGTGTAAAAGTTTATTTAAGTAAGCCAGAATTGCTTTTTAATTAATCATTTGCAGTGCTGAGTTTGGTGCTAATAGGCTTCATCAATTTTTTTTGGCTGATACAAATTCATGTTATCGCAACTGCCCGAAATTACCGCAAAATCCACTCAAGCACTTTGTTTTGCCAGGAAAATTTTTATTTATTATGACAAACAATAATAACCAAATAATTATTCTCCTGTCCCTTTATTTATGTTAATGGAGAATAATCAGTACATAATATCTATGACTATGAGGAATTCTCTAAATCATAGCTTTTCAGTAGTAAATGGGATTTTAATAACAGAATTTAAGAGCTCATAAATTTTTATTCTTTTCTTGTTTTTTTTAAATAGCAAGGTCTCCATATTCATATCCAGCTCTGGATATTTGCAAAAAGCCAGGCATTTTTTAACTACTAAAGATATAGTTTAACATGATAGCTTTCTTTAAAGACGTTTTCTAGGTAATCACACTTTATTGCAATGACCTGTCCACCAGCTGAACAAGAAAATGAAAAACAGGCAATTCCTTCTCATAGTGCAATGATTGCAATGGACACTAGACAGAAACTGTAATAGTGTTAGCTAGGAAAATGGGTAGGGAAAATGCTATTCTCTATGAATAAAATTGAATAAAATAAGGTAAATATGGTAGTTTGTTTTTTTAAATAATTGCTGAAATGCATGATAGTGGATAAGGTTATAAAGAAAAAATATCACCACTAGTAATGGGCGAATAATTCTGCGTTTCGCCAACTTTTGTCAATTTTGGATTTTCACGATTTTTCCGTGAAAGCGTTCAAATTGCTCGCTTTATTAGTGAACACGTTCGAATTGCACGAATTTTTCGTGAAAACTTTCGAATTTCATGATTTTTTTTGTGAAAACATTAGAATTTCACGATTTTTTCGTGAACTTTCCAATTTCACAATTTTTCGTGAATTTTTCCCTGTTTCGCGAATTTTGTGGGAGAAATTTGCCCATCACTAATCACCGCAATGTTTGTTCTTTATAGCAGTTACATAGTTACATACTGTAGTTAGATCATGTTGAAAAAAGACCAAAGTCCATCAAGTTCAACCCCTCCAAATGAAACCCAGCATCCATAAATATACACAATCACACTGACCCCTCCGAACACTCACATAAACTATATATACTCATATAACTATAGAATTTAGTTATGCTTGTCCAAGAAATCATCCAAGTCCCTCTTATAGTCATTAACTGAATCAGCATCACAACATCACCCGGCAGTGCATTCCCCAACCTCACTGTCCTCACTCTGAAGAACCACCTACTTTGCTTCAAATGAGAGTTCTTTTCTTCTAGTCTGAAGGGGCAGGGCCTCTGGTACTGTGATCAGAAACCTCAAAAAAAAAACAGAAGTTCTGGAAATAACTTGAGGTCTTTTGTTACAGAGGTCAGGTTTCTGTTAATGTTTAACGATAACGAGGATCACTCCATGGTGCTCAGGTGTGGTTTTCTGCTGATAGGAGCACCAGCCCGGAGGGTCAGGTAAGTAAAAGTAATCACTTGAGGGCGCCGAATTTTTGGCACCCCAAGTGTAAAATTGTATTCCTTCTCCTTTCAACATGTAGAAGTCAATAGCAGATGTCCTATTTGCAATCTGAAAATATTATGGTCAGCCCTGGGTTCCTACAGTAATCACAAAAAAATTGTGCTTTTCAAGTGTCAAATCCAAAAAATTCAGATGTGTGGGTTTCATGAGACAATCAACAAAAGTTGCAGTTTTTCCCCGATTTGTGATTTTTTTAATGATAAATAAGGGTTCTAGTTTGGTCTGGTTTTTTTATTTAAAACATCAGAAAAATTTAGATTCTGATAAATAACACCACCTATCTATCAGTGAAATATACATGATATGGTATCCTCAATACTTACACATTGCAACTCTTCTTTTAATTATCCAGTGCCAGGCCAGATGGTGTTCCTTCTATTGATTTGCCTTTTTCCCTTCAAGGTCCTATGACTCAGCTGTGCCCTTCAGTCTCAGAATCTGTTCTCTCGCCACTTTTTTTTTAAGGCTTTGAATTTAGATGAATGTAGAAGTCTTGCCCAATCCTTTCCCCAGAAAATAAGTCTAGCTGAACGTATTTCAATAATCTTATCCTTATTAACCTTTCTTTAGAATATGGTAAAGATTTCAAAGTGGTATAGTTGAGAGGTGAAAAAGTATAAGCCCAATAATTAAAGCTTTTTAGTCTGATAATTGCTCTTTTACTAGCACATATTTCTCTACCTTTCAAGCTCTGCCACCTTTTCAATGGATGTTAAGAAACTTTAATATGGCTCCCCTCCCATCTCTTTCATTAGATACATCACAAGTAATTGAAATGTCGGATGCTAACATCTGATCAAGACCTAATATACTGTACATGGCACTGGAAGTGCAGAAATACATACAAGAGAATAAATAAAGTACAGTACTGCAATTTATTATAGCTTTTTAACAAACTAGATGACAAGTAATTAACCTGTATATTCACAGCTGTTTTCATATAGCAATAAGACATACAGTATGTCATCCACAGGGTAGTATGTCATGGGATTACTAGATAGAATATAGAAAGACTTAGGAAACTTAAGACTGTTTTGTTAGTTCACTAGTAAATATAATGGGCAATGGTACACACAGCCCATTAAAAAAATCAATATCTGAAGTCTTAGTAATATTGTTAAATTTTTCACAGTTGTTATACCTCTAGCAACACGTTGGTATCATCAAAAGGGGAAATGGAGCTTACAAGAGGTCCCCCATGGTAAAATCTGCCCCTCTCTATTCACTTAAGGACTAAATACACCCCTATCAATCCTTTAAAGTAGAATGGTGAAGAGAAGATGGTCAACTCCAGAGAGGTGGACTTGGGATGTAGAGGGTGACTAGACACTAAGGGGCCGATTCACTAAGGTTTAATTAACCCTCGATATTCGACTGGGAATTAAAATCCTTCGACTTCGAATATCGAAGTCGAAGGATTTAGCGCAGATAGTACGATCGAACGATCGAAGGATTATTCCTTCGATCGAACTATTAAATCCTTCGAATCTTTCGATTCGAAGGACTTTAATCCAATGATCGAAGGAATATCCTTCGATCAAAAAAACTTAGGAAAGCCTATGGGGACCTTCCCCATAGGCTAACATTGAGTTCGGTAGGTTTTAGATGGCGAACTAGGGGGTCGAAGTTTTTTTTAAAGAGACAGTACTTCGATTATCGAATGGTCGAATAGTCGAACGATTTATAGTTCTAATCCTTCGATTCGAAGTCGAAGTCATAGTCGAAGGTCGAAGTAGCCCATTCGATGATCGTAGTAGCCCAAAAAACACTTCGAAATTTGAAGTTTTTTTACTTCGAATCCTTCACTCGAAGTTAGTGAATCGGCCCCGAAATGTAAACTTCTGTTATCTATAGTTAAACACACACACACACATATATAATAACAGTTATGCTTGATATGCCCCAACGGAAAGTGAGGATTATTTAAGATAGAGAAATACTGTAGGTTTCTACTACAGTATTTCTTATATTGGAGCACTTAGCATAAAGTGAAGCAAAATGATTTTGTAGGGTAAATTAAATGGTGTGCATGTTAGTGCCGTTATACTAAGATGACATTTCAAACCATACTGTATAATCTTAATTATACTGTGCTCTTTGGGGTCAACCAGTCAAGTCTAATCAGGTTATTACAGACCCATGACATGTTTACAATATGTCAGAGCGTTTCTAAATCAAGAGCCATTCTCAATGTTTTCAAATTCAATGTTTTCAACTTCTCAATGGTTCCACAGACCATCACAGCATGGCACCATACTTTGTCTTGACCAAAGTATGACCATTAGAGATAGTGAGAGTTTTACCTTCTTATTGCAGTTTCCCTAGAAACATTTGAATTCTGAAAGGTTGAGATTTCAGAAAATTAAAATAAAATCCGGGCTGTGTGACCAATCAGATCAGTGGACACTGTATTACTTAGAAAAATGCCTGAGTGAGACTTAAATAGCTGCAATTTGGCTGACAGTGTGGAAATGAAAATGGCATCAGTAATATTGTTGAGAAAATAAACCTTGTACTTTAAAGCTTTCTATTTCTTCATTTAGATTCACTTCATTTTGAATTCACCAGCAGCACTTATTAAAAGTGGATGAATGTGTACATTAAACTGTGCAATTGTATCCCTTTACATTACATCTCAATATTAGATATACTGCTGTAAACTAGTTTCATTTGGCTTGTTAAACCTTTTCATCTTAATCACTTCTTTCCACTATTTTAAGGCTGATTGTTCATGCTACAGTTTGATGTTAGATTTCCTCCCAAACAGAGTTACATTACACCTTTTCTCATTTCATTAAAAAATATTCATTAACATCCAAATATGTACCATTATAAAGCACTAATAGACAATGGTTTTGTTGATCCCTTTAACTCATTCCTAGTGATGGGCGAATTTGGGGCGTTTCGGTTCGCCAAAAATTTGCAAATTCCCGGTGAAATTCGTGAAACGGCAAGAAATTCACGAAACGGCGTGATGCCGGCATCCATTTTTTTTGACGCTGGCGAATTTTCGCTGTGGTTTTGTGAATGTATTCGCCGGCGATGAATCGCGGGAATTCGCAGCAAATTTGCGCCTGGTGAATAAATTCGCCCATCACTACTCATTCCCCCTGTTTTAGGTCTTTTGCTACTGTGTTTGAAAAGCTCAGATAAAAACATAGCTATATCTGCCATAAAGTTTGACAGAACTGCTGATTTGAAAGTGAAACATAGGGAACATTAGCATCAACATTAGCTCACACATCATTACGTTCTTCATGTGACTTCTGTTTGTTGATGATAGTGTAGTAATTGATGCATGGATATCGGCAGAACTGAGAACTATCCTGGTTCATATTGACCTATATGTGTCATACAAGGTTTACTGAGGGCTTTTGGCAAATTTTTGCTCAGTTTCTCAACTTGTCTCATACTGCAATGTATTAGGGATGGCAACAAGTTGGACATGTTTCTCTTTTAGTGTAAATGCACATGTTTCACTACAGAATTTAGCCCCTCACGCCAATTTGTATGTAGAAGATAAGCATGGTGGGCAGAATCAGGGCTACATATGACCTGGGTTTTTCAGCACTGTATTGTACCCTCAAAATCACTTACTGCCACCTCTTTAGGGCCTGCAAGTGTCATCACATTTAACATGCACATAGGATCCTCCAATCACAAACTTATATGGTTTTTTTGTATAATAAAGACCACTTGGCTTCCTTTCTTTGCTTCACTGTACTTCAATAGAAGGATTCAATACCTTTCTGCAGAACTCTAAGGGAGAAGGGCAGGGCAGTGTTTCTGGATAAGCCAAGTGTATGCAAGATGCAGAGAGCAGAAAAGCCCCTGCTGTATATACCGTATATACTCGAGTATAAGTCGTCCCGAGTATAAGCCGAGGTACCTAATTTTACCTCCAAAAACTGGGAAAGCTTATTGACTAGAGTATAAGCCTAGGGTGAGAAATGCAGCAGCTTCTGGTAAGTTTTAATCAAAAAATTGAGGGTTTCTGCTCCCATTGGAGGTGCCGGCATCTCGTTTTTGGATGCCGGCGACCATTCTTGGACGCCGGAGAATATTCTTGGAGACTATTCTTGGATGCTGGTGACTATTCTTGGATGCCAGCAACTATTCTTAGATGCCGGCGACCGTTTTTGCGCTTGACCCGAGTATAAGCCGAGGTAGAGTTTTTCAGCATATTTTGGGGGCTGAAAAACTCGGCTGATACTCGCGTATATACGGTACTTTGAAGCACCCCTTAGTGCTCCCACACTTTTGGCATAGGCACAGTTAAAAGAGAGCTAATGTCTTATGTCTTAAAAAAAAAATCTGCCGTTAAAAATGAAAAAGCAACAACTACTGTACTATTGGAAAGTGCTTTGCCATTTTCCAAGTAATTATGCATCAATAATGAGTTTCTTATTATCTTACTTCCAATTACACAATGAAGTGATTTTTTTTTTCCAGTGAAAAGAGTCGAGGAGGCATGATAATCAAAGACGCCGTTCTTTCCTTAGGTACATTATTAATAAAAGCAACTCCCTTGGAGTAATGTAGTATTTGCACAGGAACATGAATAAAGGACACGACTGCCTTCTTAAGAGATGACTTAGAATTTTACAGAATCCCAGTTTGTAGTGGTGGCATATGAACTTTTGAAGTCTGTCCTTTAGAAAAAAAAGTTTTTTATAGTCTTCAAAAAGCAGACGTAATGTGAATCTGTATGCAATGAGCCTGACCTTGTTTGAAGACATGTAACAGTAATTTAGATTACTTTTTGATTTCATTTGATTTCAATCTTTCTGTTAGAGTATTCAGTCTGTTGAAAAGTAACTTTGTTGATTTGTAATATGTTCTTTGAAAACTTTAAATAAAGTACATGTTCCTGCCAGCAGGAAAAATGTCAAAATCAGCCATTCAGTAATACAGTAGCTCCAAGAATATCTTGGACAGCAAAAGTTTGCTCCCAATTTTAACCTTAACTGGTCTTCAAGGTGGGCTTCTAGGTGTATCAAGAAGAACACATAGGCATTCTCCCTAAATTTCACCCTAACACGCCTTCAAGTTTGCCTTTCATGTGTGTCTAGGAAAGCACATAGACATTATCCCCAAATCTCATCCTAACTGGCCTTCAAGCTGGTCTTTCAGCTGTATCCAGTTTTCGGAAACTGGAAAACAAGCCTAACCTTGTTTGAAGACATGATGTAACAGTAATTTAGATTACGTTTTGATTTCACTTGATTTCAATCTTTCTGTTAGAGTATTCAGTCTGCAAAGTTGAAAGTAACCTTGTTGATTTAAAATATGTTCTTTGAAAACTTTAAAAAAAAGTACATCTTCCTGCCAGCAGGAAAAATGTCAATAGCAGCCATTCAGTAATAGTACCAAGAATATCTAGGTTGGCAATTTTCACCATTACTGGCCTTCAAGGTGGGCTTCTATGGATAGTGCTGGGAGCTGTAGTTCTTCAGAGGAAGATATCGGTGTGCTCGTGCTATAGACAGTGCTGGGAGCTATGTCATGGATGCTAATACAAGCTGCATATGTTATGGAATGGATTCATCGCTGTGGATTCATCGCTCTAGGTGAGCCTGCCTGTCTGAGTGAATCACCAGGGTGAGTGATGCCAGGGGAGGGTAGAAGAAGAGAGGATCCAGCTATATTCCATTTGTGATATGGGCTTTGTTTATGCCTGCCACTAAGGAGCCAGTACCTAACAGGAGGGAAAGGTATTTTGGGCTGCTATTTCTACTTGGGACCTATTGTGCTCTTTGGGGAAAAGGGACTGAGACTCTTTGTCTGCCAAAGGAGTTGCGGGACTTTGCTTGGCATGGAGGGCCAGGAAATGGACTGCCATAGTTTCCCATGGGAGTGGGTTATATTTGATGTGATGTAAATGTGTTTTACTTCCCCTTTAAATTACACTTTCCGTATATAAAGTTATGGTTTTTATATAATAAAGGGTGTGTTTCATGTTATTCCTAATGGGACTATCCTCAGGTGTATTCCGGGATCCCATTAGGTGGAGGCACTGCCAGAGAAAAAGAATTCCTAGTACCCTTTCACCTAGCAAAGGGGACTCAGGACCTGTAAGTCATGTAAATATTGTAATGTACCACTTTGGGGGGTGGCCAAAAATGGGGATACAGAAATATCCTATGAACTGAATGCAGAAAGACTTTCTATTGACATTTAACTCTTTTACATCTTGTGTTATACATTATGTATTTTATATCACAAGGCTTGGGAAATGATGTACAGTTTTTTGAAAGTGGAAACAAACAGAATATATATATATATATATATTTAAATATAACCTTCAAACCATTTTAAAGTACAAATGTCTCTGCTTTTTCTATCTATTTATGTGAAATCTGAGAATGGAACTTCCCTGTGCACATTAGCTGAGTAGGTTTCTCTGGTAACTGAGATCTCATGTCTTGGTATCAGCAAGGTCACGGTGGCTGACATTTAGATATATTATTCCTGTAGTCTGAGTTCTCAATAAAAGTTGGTGCTGCCAGCAGGTTATCTTATATATGTAACAGCAAAGAGAGAGGTGCTTATTAAACCCAGCTTTTTGCAGCATAATAGGTGGATTGGTGAGCCATATGCATTTCTTACTGGAAAGACCCAATGCAGGAGCAAGGGTTGTTGCTTGGGAACTCTGTCTCTTGGGAATGTTTATAGCAGTCTGTAGAGGGCATGCAACTATTATTCTTTGGTGTTTTGGTGAGCTTAACATGCCTTGGTGCAATAGTTCAATTAGTAGAATTAAAATACACAGAGGGATAGTTACTTCTGTCATTCTGACTTATCTGCTTCCTCCAGCTCCAGCCTCTTGAGAGTGAAATTATTCAGAAGAAAAAAGAGCTCCATGAGCTTGTAAACTATATGATGTGGCTGTCCCAGTCCTTAGGCCTCAGTCTTGCTTGTTAGTTAAAGAAAATATAAGTATTAATTGAATTAGAGCATATTTGGTCACATGTTGCATATAATTACTGATTCATCTGAGTAGCAAAACATATGAAACTCTTAACAACTACATCAACAACTGTCAGTTTGATGATGACACGTCCCATGAGCATTTTCATTGGAGGGTTTCATCGAGAAGAAATAAAGACACAAATACATCAGAAAATTAAAAAAATCTTCTTCTTCCAGCAAAGGGGCAACATTCATTCAAATTTCAATTTAAGGTTTTGTTGGGATTTGAGAAAAAAATTTGAATTTCAATATTTTTGTACTGAGTCTTTAGGAATTGCAGAGATTCTCCACAAAAAAATCTTAATTTTGAATGAACAAATCAGGCAGGTAAAACTCGGCAAGCATTAATTAAAATGAAGGGATATGTATATAGAAATACGTGGGACCTAATTTGGTGTGCAGGGTCAAATAAGTTAAGATATGGTTGTAGAACAAAAGAGAAAAAAAGAATGACCCATTTAAATTGCAACCTCCCTCCAAGTCTGTCCTTAATCCTCTAATTAATAATTTAGTGCTACAAATAAAATCACGAAAAACTCCAAGTGAAAGGTGTCGAGATCCCATAGAAGTCAATGGGAGTTCTGCTGATCCTACTGGACCACATTTAATCAATTTGGACTTCAGAGGATTTAAGATTTAGCTTTTGGGGTTTTTTATATTCTGATCTTTTAATAAGATTCATGGCATTTGTGGTTTTAAAGAAAAAGAGTTTAAAGAAGAAGGTCTTTTAACTTGGGGGTGCCAAAAATGAAGCACTACAAAGTAGTGATGGGCGAATTTGCACCGTTTTCGCGAAACGGCGAAAAATTTGCAAAACGGCGCCAGCGTCTCGTTTTTGACGACGGCAGCCGTTTTTTCAATGCTGGCGTCCGTCTGTTTTTTTCCAAAAATTTTTTGACTCGAATTCGCGCCTGCCGAATAAATTCGCCCATCACTACTCCCAAGTGATCACATGTACCTGAAACCCCGGGCTGGTTCTCTTTTCAGAAGAAAACTGCACAGGCCTGGGATTCTTCTTGTGAGCACCACAGTGCGATTGTCTTCTGGCTTCTTCTGTTTTCTTGCGGCTGCGCATGTGCAGTAGTGTAAAAAGCTGAACTTTAATGAAAAAATTGGCTATTTCGTTCTACTGCACATGCATCTGCCTTGGGAAATTTGAAGATAGAAGAAGCCGGAAGATGATCGTTCCATGGTGCTCACTGGAAGAATCACAGGCCGGTGCAGTTTTCTCCCAATAGGTGCACTGACCCAGGGTTTCAAGTAAATAAATGTAATTACTTGGGGTGCCTAACTTTTGGCACCCTCAAGTTAAAAGACCTTTCCTTCTCCTTTAATCATGGTTTCAATAACCTCTAAAACCACTAACATTTTACCTTTAATAAATAGACCTCTAATTGCACAGGACAAAATGTCACACAAAGTGCAAAAAGTAAATATTTAGGGGCAGATTTATCAAGGGTCGATGTGAATTCAAGGGAATTCAAAATTCAAAGTAATTTTTTGGATACTTTGACCATAGAATAGGATACTACGACTTTGAATTTACTTCGACTTCGATTCGAAATAAAAAAGTACTGTCTCTTTAAAAAAACTTCGACTTCAATACTTTGCCAACTTAAACCTGCCGATTGCTATGTTGACCTGTGGGGATCTTTCTAAGTTTTTGGGTTTCAAAGGAAAAATCGTACGATCGAACTATGATCCGAATACGATCGTACGATGAATAAAATCCTCCGAATTGGAATTCAAATGTCGGAGGATTCTATTGGATGGTCGAATTTCGAAGTATTTTCCACTTCCAAATTAGACCCTTGATAAATCTGCCCCATAATGTTAAAAAGATAATTAAGTGCCATTTGTTGACAGACACATGAAAAAGGAGGTTGCTACCCTATAGAGCTGATGTTTTTTTGCATTTGCATGAATTGTTGCACCAACTACACCGACTAGTAAATGTAGCTGTATTACTTCCCCTTCAAACATAATTACCTATACTGGGACGATAAAACGTAACTGGATTGTCACTATTTTTTCACTTTTTATCGTAACCAGCCCAAGAGTAATTTGCCCCCTTTAGAACAGTTTGCATTTTAAGCAACAACGACAAGAATTCTTGTCTGAAAGATAAAAGATAAAAATGGAAAAAAAACCTGCTATGTTTTTGAATGTGTGCACAGAAAGAACAATTTGCTATAATTTGATCAATGCAAATTTTGTTTTCCAACTACTAGAGAAGAATCATTTCAGCTCAATCAAAAGGGGGATCGCTGCATAGAAATACAAGGATGTACAGTACATCTACAAATCCTCTACTAATATAAACAAATACGGGACTTTTTTGTGAATACATGAATTTTTCATTGTTATGAATTATGTTATTCTGTGATGTCCTTATTTTGCCTATTCTAAGACATGCAAATAAAATTCTCAAGTGTGTGGGGTTCATGACCTGGGCTGCTCTCGTGAATTTAATAGGAACATTAAAGTTATTGTTATAGACTGTTTATGAAGCATTTATCCCAGGTGAGTAGTGATGGGTGAATTTGGGGCATTTCGCTTTGCCGAAAAATTCGCAAATTTCCCATGAAATTTGCTAAATGGCGAAACGGCGCAGTCATCTTGGTTTTTACTTCGGCATCCGTTTTTGACGCCGGTGTCCATTTTTTTTTGACGCATGACGAATTTTTGCTGGCTAATTTTCGCTGCGGTTTCGCAAATTTATTCACCAGTGGCGAATCACGGGAATTCGCGAATAAATTCACCCATCATTACAGGTGAGGTTATAGCTTTATTTGTATTCTAAAAAGACACCAACTAATGAATATGATTTCATTTTAGAGAAACGAAGTATGCAACAAATCCAGAAATATTAAAATAAACCTGTTCTTCAAATTGTTTGATTGACAATTCTAGATACTGTACCTGCTGTGACAGGAGGAAATACAGTTAAGAGAGTGGGTGGAAGGAATATTAAATTCAATTAAAAGGAAATTGAAAGACATACAGTAATAATCACAATAATAATAATGAAACAATTAATCAACCCATTTTGGTGTCAAGGTGTTTTGACTTATCTAGAAATTAATGTGTTGATCATAGTCAAATATGTTGATTTGCACTATGTTAGGTGCATATGTGATTCATACAAGCTTTATATTTAATTTTATTGTCATCGTGGAATAACCTAGATGCTGATCTGTGGATAAGAGCTATGAACAAGTGCTGCCTTTCAAGGACTTTCACTTTGACCGACATTAGGAGGTATAGTCCATATTTTTCCTACATGGATAATTAATAGTGATGGGCGAATAAATTCACCAGGCGAGAATTTGAGCCGAATTTCTGCGTTTCATCGGCGGCAAAAAAAAAAATCATGAAATTGCCCACGAAAATTTGCCAGCAGAAATTCGCTGGCATCAAAAAATTTTAGATGCTCTTCGGAAAAGTCGCTCACGTCAAATCCATCTCATGTCAACATTATTCGGAAGCTCGTTGACTTTAACACCATGAAAGTCAGAATTGTCGTGGGCATCAAAATTGATGCGGATGTCAAAATTTTTGCGAAATTCATAGGAAATTCGCAAATTTTTCGGCAAAGCAAAATGACACAGATTCGCCCATCACTAAATATTAAGCTAGAATAGAGCCAAAATATGGGCATAGGACTGATTCTACCATTTCTGAGACACCTGAAGTTTTAGTCTTTTCTGAAAGCAAGTGTCTGATTGGTAGACCCATAGGGTAGGGAGAACCAAGATAAAAAATTGTCTTGTCATCTGTGTGGTCTTGTCAATCTATATAGTTTCAGTAGGTGTGTATTGAAAATTGATAAAACAGTAATTGGGGGTTTTTGGATAAGAATACATTGTTGAATGCTAAAGTTCTAAGCTTGAGTGAAAAAGCTGGTTTTAAGCATTTGAAAATCTGCAGGATCTGGAAATATCTAATTACGGGTAAAAGGGAATTGAAGAGGAAGGGTGCAACATGTTAAAAGGCTTGGGTGGAGGAATGTGAAGTCAAGTGGAGGGAAAAAAGACAAAGGTTACAGCTGGGGGTGTAGTCAACGAGTTGATGTATGAGCATGCAACATTTTAGCACCATAACAATATGGCCATGCTCTGTGCAATGTGCCATAGATCAGTGCAGTTGAGAGGGCAGTTCCTGAACATGATGATGATATGATAAAGGCATGGTGGAAACCATGTTGCATAGTGCTGCTCCTTGTGATGGCATGATAGCTGAGGCAGATACTATGCCATGATGGTTGAGGTCTGACTGAAAAGCTTTCTCCATTATTACAGATGTGCCCTGGGGATTCTCCCAGCCCTATCTTATTTCCAACTGCTTGTGTTATCCTTCTTAAGTACAGACAATCATGTTATGCTGAAGTATATTGTATAAGTCTTGAGTATTGTGAAGGCTTTACAAGTATGAGCTCAAAAGTGCCATTTATCTCCCTGGGTATCAAGGGTGTGTTTAATCCAGATCTATAACATTATGTCCTTAGGCCAAAACTCTTTATATATCTTTGCATTTTAACTCCCAAATACCAAAAAAATTATCTGAAATAGTTGTTTTCCTGGCCCAGTATTCTTCACTTCTATAGGAGGAGTTAGTATTTGGCTGGATTCCCTGTCACAACCACAGTATAACCTCAAAGGACCAAACTGACAGTTGATAGTTATCTTGGGCAGGGTGGATATTGCTTGACAATTGGATGGGAACAGGCCAGTTATTATATTGTCATCTAATTTCTGTAAAGTTATGAACTATTACGTGTCTAATCCAATCTATTGATTTTATATACTGCTTTTTGTCTGCACTTTTACATTTAGATTTAGCAAAGATTTGGGGATGTGCCAAGGAAACCATTTATCCTTATTTAAACTAAAAGACAATGATTTAGTGTAGAAGGAAATGACTTTGAAGTTGGATACTGAAAATAGTAACATAGATTCCCGTATCATTTGTTTTTGTCTCACACACTTTTTCTCTGAATAGGCCTGTGCACCTGTTGTGTGTGTGGCGATAGAATAAATCTTGATCAGTCATTACTTCATGAGTATTCCATTAATTGCCATGGATTGCTTTTTTATACAGGTAGAGCAGTAACTGCAGTGAAATCACTCCAGTACTTACCAATCTCATCCTTATTCTGTGGACAGAAAGGTATCTGCTGTATGATTGACCATGCCTGAGGTCAATATGGTGGCCATGTCTTCCACTCATCAGAGTTATTGAATCACATAATGAAACTGTCCTGGATTGGCACATGTGATAGCATGACTGAGGTCACTTCACCTTAAGTAGTATAGCAAAAACTCAGTGCACACTCCCTCCTTCTAACATTCTGCTCTAAATCATTGCCACTTCCCAGGATCCAATCCTTACCCATGATCGCATGCTCTCAGCTATGTATCAGAAAGACCAAACCAATCACATAAATATAGTATAGATCTAGGTCAGCATCCTCAACCTTTTTTATCTGTGAGACACATTCAATTGTATAAAAAAGAGTTGGTGAGCAACAGAAGCATGAAAATCGGTCTTGGGGCGCCAAATAAGGACTTTGATTGACTATTTGGTAGCCCCTATGTGGATTAGCAGTCTGAGGAGACTATGTTTGGCAGTACACCTGGTTTTTATGCAACCAAAACTTGCCGCCAAGCCTGGAACTTTGTGGCCACTGGGAGCAACAGCCGAGGGGTTGGTGAAAACATGTTGCTCACAAGCCAATGGCTGGGGTTCACTGCTTAAGAGTGTTCAGTTCACTGTTGCCAAAACAACCATTGCAGTATGCAAAATAGCTGTTTACTGGAGCAAAATAGTAAGAAAGGACAAATGACTTGAAAAAGGACTGTGTTTTATAAAAATGACACAGTTATGGATGCAAAAAACTACCTAAAATGACTTTTTATTTATTGTATTATTATTGTCAAAAAAATAAAATCTGGGTAAATAGATAGGCTGTGCAAAATAAAAAATGTTTCTAATGTAGTTAGTTAGCCAAAAATGTAATGTATAAAGGCTGGAGTGACTGGATGTGTAACATAATAGCCAGAACACTACTTCCTGCTTTTCAGCTCTCTTGGTTTCCACTGATTGGTTACCAGGCAGTAACCAATCAGTGACTTGAGGGGGGGTGGCACATGGGTCATAACTATTTGTTTTTTAATCTGAGCTGAATGCTGAGGATCAATTGCAAGCTCACTAAACATTTATGTCCCACATGGCCGCCCTTAAAGTCGCTGACTAACTCAGAGTTAGAGAGCTGAAAAGCAGGAAGTAGTGTTCTGTTCTGTTAGACATCCAGTCCCTCCAGCCTTTATACATTACATTTTTGGCTAACTTACTGTATCAGAAACCTTTTTTATTTTGCACAGCCTATCTATATACCCAGTTTTTATTTTTGCACTGAACTGTTCCTTTAAAGCTTTCTTCTAGCAAATGTCATTCTTACTAGTAATATGCAATGATGGTTTTTAAAAGGGCTGATATAACCATAGCTGTTGCAGTCTACTGCTCCCCATAGATACAGTAAACACAGATTTTAAAATATCTGCAGTAAAAAAAAAAAAAAAAAAAACATGGAACCAGGCGCAGCCGAAGTCCATGAACTCATATAATTTTCTGCCATATAAACCAATCACACCCATCATCAAGGATCTCATAGATCAAATTTGACTACTGGGTTACTAAACAGGTTGAGATCGGACAAGTTCTCAATCATCCTATTAATTCAGGGCTGTAGGTCGGAAGGGATTTCTGCATTCGTTGATGCAACTTTTTTCTGTAGTGTGTCCCATTTATTTTTCATATGCTCATTTATATTTAAGTCGTGCATTTACATAAAAAAGGTGATACGAAGGAGCAATGTCTTTATTCTCTTTTTTGTAAAGATAAAAAAAGAAGTGACATACTGCACCTTTTTTTTTTACCTCGAATGCGTCCCAATTTTGTACTGCATTTTAAGCAAACAGTTCTAGAATGTTGTGAATTTTATTTCTTTTTACAAACCAGAGCTAACGTCCTTTGGGGAAGGCTGGAGAGCACTGCAGTGCCGACAATCAGGACGCAGCAGCAGAACGAACAGTGCGCCAGGAATCTGCAGATATGTGTATTGCTGAGACTATACTCGTCAGCAGTTCTTTTGCAAATACAATTAAAGGGATACTGTCATGGGAAAAAAAAATTTTTCAAAATGAATCAGTTAATAGTGCTGCTCCAGCAGAATTCTGCACTGAAATTCATTTCTCAAAAGAGCAAACAGATTTTTTTTATATTCAATTTTGAAATCTGACATGGGGCTAGACATATTGTCAATTTCCCAGCTGCCCCAAGTCATGTGACTTGTGCTCTGATAAAGTTCAATCACTCTTTACTGCTGTACTGCAAGTTGAAGTGATATCACCCCCTCCCTTTTCCCCCCCAGCAGCCAAACAAAAGAACAATGGGAAGGTAACCAGATAGCCGCTCCCTAACACAAGATAACAGCTGCCTGGTAGATCTCAGAACAACACTCAATAGTAAAAATCCATGTCCCACTGAGACACATTCAGTTACATTGAGAAGGAAAAACAGCAGCCTGCCAGAAAGCATTTCTCTCCTAAAGTGCAGGCACAAGTCACATGACCAGGGGCAGCTGGGAAATTGACAAAATGGCCCCATGTCAGATTTCAAAATTGAATATAAAAAAATATATTTGCTCTTTTGAGAAATGGATTTCAGTGCAGAATTCTGCTGGAGTAGCACTATTAACTGATGTGTTTTGAAAAAAACATGTTTTCCAATGACAGGATCCCTTTAAATTCAGTATCACAAAATTATTGCCATGTATTGATTGTTACCTTGATATAAGTCTTGTTTGGCATTAAATAGCACTGATCCTGTTGTACTGTTTTTCGTTATGCCTCCCTCCCTTTCTCTATCTCGCTGAATAATGACCGTTTTTTTTTTAATAATTTGCAATTGTATTAACCATTTGACACCAAGGTGGTTTGAAGCCATCTGCTGGGCCACAAATTGGTTTCTCTGCTTGTTTTCGAAAGGCTGATTATTTCCCCTCAAGTAGCAATAAATCCTCTCTCTGAGGGTCATTTGATGGGAATTTGACCAGCCGTATGATGTCAGTGAGGTGCTTTAGGTTTAATGAAAAAGAGCCACAAGAACTGGTTTCAAATCACATTCATTTAAACTGCTCTAAGACTGTATTAAGGTTCTGCAGCTGAGCCTGTAACTACATTGTTATAACTCTGTAAGAGACAGCAGAAAGATATATTATTTGGTTATAACTCTATTTTTTGGAGGGGGTTCCAAAAAGGCTACTTAGCTACTGATGATTAAAATATGAGAGTCAAACCATATCCTGTCTAATCTGTATATATAGCTTTGCAACTTACATGAGTAAATCATTACCCAGGAGAAAAACCAAAAGTGTGAGTTCCTCCAAAATATGATAAAGCAGCAAGTAAAAAAATACAAAAAGTTTATTAGGACATGGTCTGACGCATTTTGTGCCTGTTGGGGCACTTTCTCTTAGGCCCATTGAAGGGTTCATAATTGACACTCTATATAAAGTTTGTGGCTTGTAGGGGTCTCTAGGGAAACCCCCCTGGCCCCTTCATCCATCAGCATATATACAGGTATGGGACCTGTTATCCAGAATAACAGATCTTGCCATAATTTGGATCTTCATAACTTCATTAAAGGGCATGTAAAGGCAAAAACATAAATTCCCATTTTTACTTTCTTTAATGAAAAACAAACCTATCTCCAATATACTTTAATTAAAAAATGTGTTCCATTTTTATAAGAAACCTGACTGTACCTTCATTTACTGATGTGGATAGGAATTGTTAGACGGTCCCTAACTGCTGAGCAGGGAAACAATCATACTTATGAACAGCAGGGGGAGCCCCCGCCTTACTTCCCAGCCATGCAGAACTCAAGCAGCTTTGTTTATGATGATCCCTAAGCAGCCCAGACCACACTGAGCATGTGCACAGTCTTAGTCTTGCAAAGATGTATAACAAAGTTACAAAATGGTGACCCCCTGTGGCCAACTTTGAAAGCATAAATCATTTGTTTGATTAGGCTTGTGGTGCAGTAAGTTCATGTTTATATTTAGTATACAAAATACAGAATTTCTAGCCTTATTTTATTTTAGACTTTGCATGCCCTTTAAGTCCACTAGAAAATCATGTAAACATTAAATAAACCCAGTAGGTTAAATTTGCTTCCAATAAGGATTACTCATATCTTAGTTTGGATCAAGTACAAGCTACTATACTATTAGTACAAAAAAAAATAATTAAAAAAAATTCGTATTTCGATAAAAGTCTATGGCACATGGCCATCCCATAATTTAGCACTTTCTGCATAATGGGTTTCCAGATAATGAATCCCATAACTGCAATTTAAAATGAAATGTAGACAGTAGTGATAATCTAAATTGTTTAGCAAGTAAAGTTTCACAGAAGAAAAATGGGAAAAAAAAAACGCATATATATAATATTTGTCTTCCATGTCAACCAATGGGATTTGAACTCTGAAACTGTCTGTATAGGGAAGTACACAGACAGCCATTAATTGTTATTAGTTGTCAGAGCAGGAGTTACTAGTAGCGATGGGCGAATAAATGTGGCAGACACTAATTCGCTGCAAATTTCCATGTCTCGCCCTAAGTGAATTAATTCAAGTGGCACGACAATTTGCGGGCTAAAAATCCGCCGCACAAAACAAAATTGACAAAATTATTCAGATGCCCATTGACTACAATACCTTTGGAAGAAATAGACGCGCATATAAAAATTGACAATGGCGTCATTGACTTCAATGCATTTCCAGTGTAGGACTGGCCCACTGGGATACCAGGAAAACTCCCGGTGGGCCCAGTAGTCAGTGGGCGTCTTGCTTCTAATCATTTGGCCTATTTCATGGTTATTTCTTTATGGGAACAAAGAGGTTTAATAATGGAAGAATATAGTATAGTATGTAGAGAAAAGAGACTAGGAGAATAAAGAGGTTGAGTGAGATTCCAATAGTTTAGAATTTGGGCCCTCGGCCTAAGGTTTTCTGATGGGCCCCTGGCATCCCAGTCGGACACTGTGCATTTCTCAAATTATTTCGCTGTAAATTCACTAATTTATGTGAAGCGAAACTGCACAGATTCGCCCATCACTAGGCCTACGAACATATGTGTTTTGGGTTTGACTTTAGTGATGTTTCAGATGACAAACTGCTGACTCAAACCCGCTCCATATCTGATCCTGTCCAGGTGCAGGTGCAAAAGTCTTGGTTACCCAGCAAAGACAGGTCTGTAATCAGCTGCCTTGTTTTATATTGTATCAACAGTCTGAGACATCAGGGCAGAGAATAGAAAGGAACATACTAACACTGCTTTCAATAACAATATATATACAAATAATTTACAAACCATAGAAAGGCTGTAATGAATGTATATTGCAAATTTGCTTAGAAATATTTGCTTTCTTTTTTAGGTTTACATTTCCTTTAAAGCTTATGTGTGTTTTTTTAGATGGACAGCGAACGACTAATCTGATATAAAAGGGTCATCTGCATTCATTGTATATCGTAACATTCGAGATTAGCATAAACATCCTATATCAGTCCAAAATTGATGCTACAATAAAGAAAGAGAGCAGTTTCTGGTGCTGCTTAAAATTAGTCATTTTCTAGAGTTGCTGGTTGATGACTGAGTATTTTTAACTGCTGCTGGCACAGGCTGGTGATTTCTAACATCGCAACAGTACAAATAACCCATGATATTCTCCATCTTCTACTTTTTACTGAAACATATCTTGCCACAGTGTACCACTTTAAATTTCAGAATTTATTCCCAGAAGTTCATCATCATTGCAGACACAAACAGGCTATTTCTTTAACACAATTGCATTTCACCAACCACAATTGCATCCATTTTGCAAAAGCAATGCAACTGCGCATGTCTTTCAGCACAAATTGAGTGTAGTTGCACAGAATATATTGAAAGTCTGCCTGGCATTATCTCTGATGTTTTCCATGCAAATGTTATCTCCACATGGTTCTTTAGATGCAAGTGTGCTGCACCTAAACTTCCAACATCAGCCTATGGAAAAGATCAAATCAGATCCCCATCGACCGAGAAATCAGAAGAAGAAAGTGGGGCTGGATAGGCCACATCCTCAGAAAGAGTTCTGACAACATCACAAGGCAAGCCCTTGAGTGGAACCCACAAGGGAAAAGAAAAGTTGGCTGGCCAAGACAGACATGGAGGAGGTGCA
This sequence comes from Xenopus laevis, assembly GCF_017654675.1. Classification (NCBI taxonomy): domain Eukaryota; kingdom Metazoa; phylum Chordata; class Amphibia; order Anura; family Pipidae; genus Xenopus; species Xenopus laevis. The sequence continues at coordinate 5,556,961 of NC_054378.1, forward strand.
TGGAGGCTGAAATGAAGGCAGCCGGATGGACATGGGCTCAGCTGAAGAAGACCGCTGCGAACCGAGTTCGCTGGAGGAGTGTCATGGAGGCCCAATGCTCCCCGCTGGAGCAAACGGACTAAGAGAAAGTGCTGCACCTATTGACATGAAGGGAACAATGGAGCTACTGCCTGGTCAGGAGGTGGCAGTAGTTCCTGGGTTCCCCTGCGTCAATAGGCAAAGCGGTGTCAGAAGGCAGGAAGGACAGAGTACCTTTAATGTATCTTTAACGAAAGTGGTTTTAGGCGCAAATCCCTACAAAGACGAAAATGAGCCATTGTGTACGTCAATGACCTTATCAAATTAAGATGATAAAAATGATGTACCCAGCATTTGTACAAGAACTCAAGTGATGGCAAATGTAGGGCCCATGGTTTTAGGGGTTTAACAGTTTTAGAAACCATGGATAACATGTAATTTATTAAAAGATCTGAATATAAAAAACACAACAAATTGTTTTTGACGTGCAACATTTTTTTTCACCATTGGAGCGAAATGTGGTGAAAAAATTCCGTCAACCGTAAATACAAATGAAGAAAACGCTGAATGATGCACTAAAAAGTGCAAAACCCTCGAAAACCTCAAGTATTTGGACAATTTCTAATGAAAAAGACACCCTCCAAAAGTCCAAATTGATGATAATGGTTCAATAGGATCAGGACAGCTATCACTGACTTCCATAGGAACATGGCAGCATTTACTTGGCAAATTTTTATATTAGAGTTTTTCATGGGTTTTACATATGCTAGAACTCAATTTTTTTGAGTTCTAAAGAGTTTTTTTCCTTTTACAAAAATTGAGGCCTCTTAGTTTTTCCACAGACCTGGTGTAGTGGGAAAATTATTCTCGTGTAATTGCATAGAATTGCATGGATTTTGTTCTTGATTCTTTAGCTCACCATGAGAGGTTCTGTATACAATATACATAATAACTGTAATCAGACTGTATTGTGATGTTTATAGGCCTATTTTGACCAAGCCTTCCATCGTTTTTCCCTTTAACAAACTAATTTTCTTGTCTTTTCTTGGAGCACAATCTTGGAAGAATTACAGGAAAAAGTCAGCCACTCCACAGAGCTTTGATTAATGCTCACATTCTGTCTTGGAATAACTGGAAAGACCTCAGATTTGTCAAGTGGATTATAATTAATGAGTCTAAAATGTGTGACATTTCTGGCACATTTGTTAACATTCCCAAAACTGGTCAAAGTTTATATCCAAAAGGTGTTATGAAACTATATTACTAAGACATATTAATCACCTTCAATTTAACATAATTATTATTGACTTTTCACTTTTAAGGCATACTTCTCATTTTTTAAAGACTTCTGTGTCATTGTTTATGCATTTTAAATTAATATTGAGCAGTTTTCCGTCACTACTAAGTTAGGACTCATGAGTGCAAGTCGACAATGTTTCTGTACCCACAATGGCATGTCTTTTCTCACTAGGGTAATTGGGTGGAGGGAGGGCGGGTTAGGGTCGCATGCAAGTTGGGTTTTATCTATGCAAAATAGCACTTAAAATCATTAGTGTTTGCATCTCATTTCTGTTATTACCCTTCAAGGATGGCAGTAATGCCAGGGTTCCATCAATAGATGCACAATTCATTGGACACATTCAAATATAAAAAGAGCTGGGGAGCAACACAAACATGAAAAAGTTCCTTTGGATGCCAAATAAGTGCTGTGATTGGCTATTTGGTATCCCCTATGTGGACTGGCAGCCTACGGGAGGCTCTACTTGGTACTATACTTAGTTTTTATTCAATTGAAACTTGCTTTCAAGCTTGGAATTCAAAAATAATCACCTGCTTTGAGGCCACTGGGAGCAACATCCAAGGGTTTGGAGAGCAGCATGTTACTCACAAGCCACTGGTTGGGGATCACTGGTCTATTGTGTATACATTTTTACTTTTTTTAAAAAGAGCTCTTTTGTTTTTTGATGCTAATACAAACTTGCAAATTTCAGAACATTTTTATGAATCAATTAAAGCTGGCCATAGACGCAAAGATCCGATCGTACGAATCGTGGATTCGTACGATTTTCGGACCATGTGTGGAGAGTCCCGACATTTTTCGTCCGTCGGAGATCGTTCGTTTGGTCGATCGGACAGGTTAGAAAATTTCTGTCACCTGCCGATAATATCTCTGCGTGTATTGCCGATCGTACGATTTTCAGTGGGAGACTGTCACTAGTGTTGTCAGACATAAGTATCGTACGATTGCTGTCAGGGGCAGAACATTGGGTGATCTGTTCTTATTTGATCGGAATGGTAAGACTTTGATCTGAATGGTTAGTGGAGGGTCGGGAGATGGGAAAGTCCGATCGTACGTTGATTCGTACGATCGGATCTTTGCGTCTATGGCCAGCTTTACAAGGAAACTTGTAAGACATATATTGCATGCTTTTTATGACCACTGCTTCTGTCAGTATACAATTAAAATCTCTCCCATACCGAAGAATACAGCCAGGAAATCCTGTGTGTGCTGGAAGGGACCAGCCCAATGAGGGCAGATGATTATCATTTATGTATTTTTTATTACCTTTTTTCCTTTTTGACAGTAGATAGAGTCCTGCAGAGGGTTGGGTATCCACCGGTACATATGAGTTACCTGCAAAAGAGCTGATAGCCTGCAGGTTGTGGGTAGGACTTGGATGCAAGTATAAATGTAGGTTGGGTTGCAGATCTTATATATAGAAAGTTTTACTCCTTTATTTTTTTACATGTTTTTTTCTGTCCCCTGCCTACTTCTGATTCTGTTGCTTCAGGTTTGAAGTCACGTCCTATTTAATAGTGATCACCAAGTCAAGGAACCTGTTTCACTGGGAACCTTAGATCAGTGGAATGGGGGGAGGATGCTAAAAAGCTAAGATCCATGGAAAAGTATTAATGCTAATGTACTCAGTGCCGGACTGGCCCACCAGGATAACAGGAAAACTACTGGTGGGCCCAGGTGTAAGTGGGCATCTTGCTTCTAACCATTTGGCCTATTTCATGGTAATTTCCTATTTTTTAGGCTGAATAAAGGAAGAATAGAGTATAGTAAGTAGATATAAAAGACTAGGAGAATAAAGAGGTTAAGTTAGGAGAGGAAAAATAATAGTTTGCATAGTGGGCCCATGGTCTAAGGTGTTCTGGTGGGCCCACAATCTGAAGTTTTCTGTTGGGCCCCTGGCATCCCAGTCCAACAGTGAATGTACTCTCTGAAACTAAGGAAAGTGATTGTGTCCTGATGATAAAGTAACTGAAATGTCTTTCTACATGTTGGATTAATTGTCCCATTCATGGTCTAATACTGGTCAACCCTGTCCCGTCATTGGGGTAGATTTACTAAAGGGCGAATTGTCACCAGCGACTGCTTCGAAACCATCGCTACACTTCACCAGGTGCAAATGCGAGCAGGCTACGCTAACTCACTAAAATGCGGAGTTTTGTCGTGGGAGCCGAACAATGGCGACTTTTCGCTAGCGTTACTTTCGTAAATGCCAGTTTGTTATGTCTTTTGCAGGCAATCAGGCTGAAAAAAGGAAAAGACACCAGCGTTTTTTGGACTTTGATGCATTTTCGGCTCACAGAATATAATGCAAGTGACAGAAGGTCTGAGGTGGCAAAGTCAACTCTGGCGAAAGAGGTACTGTTATACCGCACTTTAGAGAATTTGAGGAGTAACAACCATTGATCAGAGCGAAAAGTCGTCTGGTGATAGAGTGCAAATGACCATAAGCACCAGAATCTTTCGCTAGCGAATTGGTCTCTGCCCCCGTTAGTAAATTGCCGATATCCATGTGGGCGGTAACGCTAGTGAATTGTCTCTAGCGTTAGCCACTTCGCCCATTAGTAAATCTACCCCATAATGTTCAGTGGCAGTGGTAAAAAACTGCTAATCCAGCTTTAACTGAAAAATGTTCAACATGTTCATGTTGGCGTTTGGTTGTTACAAACACATATTCATCAGCACACTATTTTATTTCATAAAATGTGTGTGTCACAATCACAATGCATTGCATCCCAGGGCAGACTAATTATATAATTTATAACATATAGCTCATGCACTTTTGAAATGTTTTATCAACATAAGCATAGGTTGTTCAGATTACACTAGTCAAGCTCTTATATGTGTGTCAGCTTTACCTCAATATCTACTATATTACATTTTAATTAGTTTAACGGATGACAGATATCAAGACAAGCCGAACCTGACTTACAGACTCCATTAAAACATACTGATTTGGAATAATAGCTGAAAGGAAACTATAGTTATTATACAAGGCAATCAAATGAAACCCAACAGATGATCATATTCCCAAAATATCAGTTCGTATCATGCAGTTTGTGAAAGCAGTATTAATTAATTGGGACGCAGCTGTCTATCAAATGATGAAAATTTTGTTTAATTTGAAATAAGATGACTCCATCTTGGATATGTAACCTCCTGGTGCATCTTGTCTTTTATGAAAGACATTAAGCATTTCATAAATATCAGATATTTTAAAGTTTAGTCTTTGTATTTCCTGTTCCTGTTTTCTTTATTCACTTTTCTCTACCAACAACTTTATACTTCACAGTTCAACTTAGGAAGAGCTAGTTACCAAACTAATGATACATTAACTATTTAACACTTCACATTTTGCCTCCTTACATGTACTAAGGGTTGACTGTGAGGCAGTATCTAGTCGGAATCTGTCAATCTTTGTATTGGGGACACTGTTAAAGTCTATCAAAATACACATTCATATTGCAAGTTATTCTGAGAATGTTAACATCAAATTGTCTAGCATGGAGGAACTGAATGGGATGGAACATATAAATATATTAATGATAGAATTGTACCATATATTTTACAGAGAAATATTGTGAACAATACTAATTAAAATTATATAGACTAATTAGAAAAAGGTGCAATCGGTGTCAAACCATTAATTTAATGAATCTGAATGTTTTGTAGGTCTTGTTTGTAGGTGACCAGAAGGTGCAAATAAATCTGACTGTGGTCTGTTCAAAACATTACTTGTAATGTACCTGAACAGGAATGTAAAGTCACATCCTTGTTAATGAGAACAAATTCCCTTCTTTTCATGGCAGGATCATACAATAATTTGTCATTTTCTCCAAATCCAAAGAATCTCTATTATATTTCATACAGTAAGCACCAGGGTCAGATAAGAAAATTGCATCATTCAATGCTAAATCAAAAATTAAGTAGAAAAGATATATGTCTGACATTTTTTCATTTTACATATGCTCTGGCAAACATATTGTGGCTTTGACATTTAAAAGAGATTTTATTCTCCAATACTGTCAGAATGTAGGCAAATATATTATCCTAAAACTGTAAATGATAACCTTTTGCAGTAATATTTCTGCTGCTTTTGCTGGACTGGGAACTTCGCCACTAACAGTCATTTAATTCCAAATCTGTCTAAATCTAGAAAGCAAGCTAATTTAATTCAAGGCAACCTGCTCAGTAAATGCTTACAATGGTGTGTCTATTGAAGTCCTGATATACCACTTTAGAGTATAATTGTAATATAACAGGGGGGGGCAGTATTAGAAAATCCCACTATTCATTTAATTTGGTTAAATTGAATTCTGGAGTGACCTCTACTAACTCCTTATTTGATACTGTAATCCACTATGGGCCAGTCTTTCTCTAGTTGGCGAAATCTGTTGTGTAAGATCTGTAATAGTGATTGGCAAATTTATTTGCCAGGCATGGATTTGCAAAGACAAAAATATCTGTGCGTTAAAATTGCCACGCGCATAAAAATTGAAACGCGTCAACATTTTTGTGGATGCCCGAAAAAAAATAAAAATTGTCACTCGTGTCAAAATTGTCACTCATCAGAATTATTTTGATGCTCATTGACTTCAATGTGTTTCGTGAATTTTTTGCCATTTTGCTGAATTTTTCAGTGAAGTTAAACGGGACAGATCTGTAGGTCTTTTGCTTTGCTACTTTTTTTTATTGCTTACGTAGTCTCTCAAGCAACAGTCCCAAATGTTTAGTAAGATCCAATGTATGTACAAAATCTCTTGAGAGCCCCTTTTGTCTCCCATAGACTCCATTTTATCCAAATAATCTAAATCTTTAAAAATGATTCCCTTTTTATCTGTAAAAAAAAACAATAGCTTGAACATGATCCAAACTAAGATGTAACTAATCCTTATTGGAAGCAAAACCAGCCTATTGGGTTTATTTCATGTTTACATAATTTTCTAGTAGACTTAATATATGGAGATCCAAATTACGGAAAGATCTGTTATCCGGACAACCCCAGGTCCCGAGCATTCTGGATAACAGGTCCCATACCTGTACTATTTTATTATTACAGAGAAAAAGGAAATAATCTTTAAAAATTTTGATTATTTGGAAAAAATGGAGTCTATCGGAGACAACCCTCCCGTAAGGTTGAGCTTTCTAGATAACGGTTTTCTAGATGTGCCACTAGCAAATTCCTATAGGCCATTAAATTATTGTTTCAGTATAGGCTGATTGGAATGGAATGAGAAAGGGCAAGGCCAGGCGTGGCATTTTTGCAGCGTTTTTACGTTGCGTTTTTGAAAAAGAACAGCCAGGCGTAATTGCGCTATGGCAATTCACACAGGGCGCTTATAAGCTGAAATCCGCCACAGGACGCCAGTATTGGCGTTTTTTTATCAGAAACGCCGATACGTCAAGAAACTACCAAATCAATAGACTCTATGGGATCTGCACGTTTGAAACCACACTTTGCGTAAATACGCAGCGTATTTTAAATATGGCGTCCAAATTCTCAATGAGAACAATGAGAACAATGAGAAGTGCATGTTGGGGAGAGAATCCTACGTGCTGAAAAACACATGTTGACGGTCGCATGTGATTTGAGTGGTGTATTTACGCCTGGCTGTTCTTTTTTAAAAACGCAACGTAAAAACGCCACGTCTGGCCTTGCCCTAATAAGTCTTCCCATCTATCTGAATAAGCATGTTAGTTATGGATTGATATGCTCCTTAGCAGAAGAACATATCAGCACAATTCTTGCCTATGACTGCACCTATATGTTATTTATGGAATTGTTTATTTCGGTTTCATTTTTTTCTTGTTTGTTTGTTTTCATGAAACCGAAGACCGTTAAACATTGCTGTTTGTGCCACTGTCTTTTTTTCCCAAAGGTCACGTCTCCTATTTATATTTCTGCTGGTACAAAAGTATTGTACAAAGCCAGACTAAAAACAATAGCTGTATTATGCACACACACAAATATGGATCTTGAAAGCATACAGACTGTTTAGAAATGTGCATGCAGTCAGAAGAAGTCATCAGAATATTATCAGATCACATTACATAGATGAAAGGAGATAACTGACTGACACTGACAAACCAGTAATATACTGTACATGAAAAGATTATAATTATTTCCCAGCATTGTGCTATGAGCTGATTAGATTTAATATGAGCATGGCTGTTTTTAAAGCCTTTATTAATCCATCTTTAAGTGGTACTGTATTTCATGTCGTTATCTGCAAGGCTTTAGCAATCTATAGAAGAAAAAACACACTAATATGGCATGAAATCTTATTACTAATATAAATAGATGTAAGCAAGCAGGATCCTTAGCATTATTATTTGTGCAGAATGAATTGTTGCCATTAAATATATTTTTATGTCAATTAGAATTTAGTATTTGTAGCACAGTAACTGGAAAATGCCTGGAGGAAAAGTATATCTCTTCCAAAATGCTCCAAAAACATTCTCTTCATCTGGTAAGAAAAACAAAGGTTTTGTTCACTGAGGCTGAAGAGCCAATACAAGTGGTGCGCTTGATTAGTTGAAAAAATCCAGAGAAACCAGGGCACTTGGGACTTACTTACGGGCAAAGTGGCCGTCGCTAGTGAAAATTCACCAGAAATCCAATCCGCTGGGAGATCGTCAATTTACTAACAGGCTTAGAGGACAATTCGCTAGCTAAAGAGTACATCTATAATGAAGTTTTAAGCCCTTTCACCAGGCAAATTTTCGTAACGTTGAACGATCGTTACCCCTTCTGCTAGAGTTTCCTTCGCCAGCTTAGACCTGGCTAACTGATAAGATGAAGCTACTTCCTCCACAATCTTATGTCAGTGACTTCATATCCTGTATGCCGAAAAGTTATAAAAATTATTTAAAAAAAAGCTGGTGTTTTTTCATATTTTAAAGTGGGATTGTATTTAATAGTTGTAATTTGTGTTATAATATTTTTTTAACCATTTTAGGGGCATAGCAGATTTGTTTTAGGGTGGGCTTATGTCTAGGGCATTAGAGGATCTCTTTTGTCTTTATTTTGCTTCCTTGAATATTTTTAATAATAAGTGCTCACTTTAAGAGGCAGATTTATCAAGGGTCAAATTTCGAGTTGATGGGAGTTTTCGGTTTGACGCAAAAATTCGCAGATGAAAATTTGCTGCCATCAAAGTTTTTTTTAACGATGACTTTTGATGCCGATGAATTGCCGTTTCGCAAATTTCGCCCATCACTAATGAACATATATTAATTAAATTATATTTAAATGGGGTAGACTACCATAAAATTAAATTGCAGTAGACAATAGTGATGGGTGAATAAATTTGCCAGGCACAAATTCTCTGCGAATTTCCACATTTCGGCACCAGCGAATAAATTCACAAAACTGCGGCAAAAATTTGCTGGCGAAAAATCTGCTGCGTCAAAAAAATTTGTCCACGCCCGTTGACTTTAATGCATTTCACCAAAATAGACATGCGTATAACAATTGTTGCACGCATCAAAATAATTTTGACACCCATTGACTTATAAGTCTAGCTAATGTTTCGCCGTTTCATCTACGTGAAACTCGTCAAATTCACCCATCACTAGTAGACAACAGTATTTTAAGATAATTACATTTTCAATCTCAGCAGCTTTCTGGTTGGTACAATCCCACATACCTTAGCAACCAAGTAGGATTTCAGAAGCCAGACTGCAAGTGAACAAGAAGGAATAAATAGAAACATAAGAAATTAAAAGCAACAGTAAAGGCATTGCCTCACCGAGAATTCGTTTTATGGCTGCTGGGTCAGTGATCCCCATTAACCAAATTGAATATAAAAAGGGAAGGCAAATAAATTAAAAGCATAAAGAATAAAACACGAAGACGAATTAAAAAGTTGATCAGAATGGGACAATCTATAACATACTTGATGTTAATTCAAAGATGAACTTTTCCGTTAATACTTTTTTTATTGTAAGACATAATTTCCACTCAGCTATAAAATTAAATGATACTAGAAGTAACCTTGAAGTTAGTTGTTTGACCTTAGTTACAGCTTATGGCCTCAAGGCTTTATATGAGTATGGAACTCGGTAACTTCTAAGATTCTCTTTTCTTAACAGAAAGAAAAATTAGAAAAATGTTTCTCAATGGTAGTATGTATTTGCATTTTAATATATAAATTATTGACTGTGTCATTTTCTTGTTTTTTGAGTATACATTTACAACTATAGTAGTGGTATTTTGACCCTCATGAACCCCAATCTTTAAGGGTTGTGTGTGACAACTATTTGTTTTAAAAATTGCAGGTATGGGACCTATCATCCAGAAAGCTTGGGACCACAGGTTTTCCAGACAAGGAATCTTTCCATTATTTTGATTGCCATACTTTAAGGGGCCCATTTACTAACAATTTTATTTTTCCACAAATCTCAAAGAAAAACTGTGGTTTTCCTATATTTCTGAAAAGCTCTAAAAATTCAAGATGTAAAGTATTAAGTGTAAAAACCAAGAAACCTCTAAGGCAAAACGTTGCCAAGTAAAACTTGTTGAGGTTCTGTAGAAGTCAATGGGAGGTATGATGATACTATTGGACCATTTTTAATCAGAATTTTAGAGGTTTTTGGATTATTTTTCCCTACCAATTGTCTGAAAAACTAACATTTTTAGAAGGTATTCATATTTTCTTTCGGTTCATTAAGGGGGTTATTTATCAAGGTCCAAATTTATCTCAATATCGGCTGCTACAAACTCCGATCTAACCCGCTCAGGGTTTTAATACTTATTTATTATTACATTTTTCCGAAAATGACCTTTGCGGAAAAAGCTCTGATTTTCACAATTTTTTCGTGAATTTTCTCTGAAAACTCAGTTTAATTCAATTGGCTCATTTGTTTTTGTATTGTTCCCTGAGAGTTCATCTGCTCTGTGTTTGCACAGCACAAAGAGCCCCACTTTCAAACATATTTACCAACTCAGAACTGCAAAATTATTTTGATGTGCGTCAATTTTGGCACAAATGCATTAAAATCAACGGTTGTCCGAAAATCTTGATAATTTATATTTTTGTTGCGAGCATTGGAAATTATTTTCATTTTTTTATCTTTATTTTTAGTATCACGTTCAGTGTCCTATGGCAAACTTGAGATATTTTGCTCACAGATTAAAATGTCAGAATGATCTTTTTATAAGACTAATTAATATAACTTCCAACAGATAAAACACACAGGGGCCGATTCACCAAGGGTCGAATATTGAGGGTTAATTAACCCTCGATATTCAACTGAAAATTAAAATCCTTTGACTTCGAATATCGAAGTCGAAGGATTTTAGCGCAAATAGTGCGATCGAACGATCGAAGGATTATTACTTCGATCGAACGATTAAATCCTTCGAATCGAACGATTCGAAGGATTTTAATCCAACAATCAAAGGAATATCCTTCGATCAAAAAAACTTAGCAAAGCCTATGGGGACCTTCCCCATAGGCTAACATTGAGTTCGGTAGCTTTTAGATGGCGAACTGGGGGGTCGAAGTTTTTTCTTAAAGAGACAGTACTTTGACTATCGAATGGTCGAATAGTCGAACGATTTTTCTTTAAAAAGTTTTTTTACTTCGAATCCTTCACTCGAAGTTAGTGAATCGGCCACACAGAGAACTGAGCCAATATGATTACAATAATCTGTTCAGCCAGTCATGAGGATCCCGCAACACTGGACAGAATGAATGACTCAGGTTTGGATTGTGTACTTCATTTTCAGGTATGTTCTAGGTTTGCTGAATGCGCAGTAGTGTTTGATGTTTCAGAAATTGAAAGTGCAGTCTGAACATCTACGTACGCAGTGTGAATGTCAAGTAATCTGAACTGATGAGAAGAAAGCACTGAGCTCAGTGGGATGCCGCGTCTTTAGCGTTCTCTCAAATGCAATTACTGTGGTTTATGTTCTGACAAATCCTTATAAATATAAATAAAATAGTGATACCATGCATAACATATATCAGTCAGCTTTTTGCGGGTTGCTTTTTAATGTATTAACAATGAATAGAGATTCTCACACTGGCTGTGACTGTAAGGGGATTCACACAGTCAATTAGGCCCACCATATGTATGGTTTAATTGAGAAACAGTTGTTTAGACACTTGGTTGAATGGATTCTTTTTTAACCAATGGACGACTACATTCTCATTTGTCTATGAAAAGCAGGGTATCGGGTAGTGAAAAGTGTAAAGCAAGGCCACCATTAGAAATCAATGGGTCAAATATTACCAGGTTAGCAGGACCCTCCACCTGACAACATAACTAGTCTAAAGCACCTAATTTTGTTTGCTAATGATTTTGAAAATTCTGTGATTCAACACTTATCTGAGCATTTTCTTCCGTTCAGATAATTAGTAGGGGGAAACCCCGGCATTTGAAACCCTCAACAGTAATACAGTCAGCATTATCCAATCGCAATGGCTCCATTGAACGTATTCAAGGAAAGGTGTTAACTGAAATTGACAGAGGTGTGAAAGTGTAACCCAATTAGAGGAGTGAATTGTTTGTGAAGATTCTCGTTCATCCACCAAACCTATAGATAGTTTCTTTGGGACAGCTCCACCTTGACACTATTTTCTTTTTCCGACCTTTTACTCATGAATTGCTGGTGCTTTTTTTAAATATTTATTAATCATGAACTCACTTTTAAAAATTTAAATATAGCCCAAGCACTTAATTAATTAACTGACACGGATACATTTGATTTTTGAATTTGTTGTTAATGGATTGTGCACAGGCACAGAATTGATTGGAAGTTGTTGCATGTGATTATATTGGCACTAAGCATTTTATAGAACACAGAAGCACTTTATATTTATTCCCAATCAAATATCATAATTTAAGGAAGTGAGGGGTTTTACTGCTATTCTTTCTTTTTTTTTAAACAATTCTGGTTGGTTTTTATACCTCTACATTGTTCTAAACTGGTTCCGTAAAAGTGAGTACATTCTAAATTGCAAGTAAATAATTCTACACTTTTTGATCATCTCTAGAAATAAGTCAAATCAACTGGACTTGCTGTGTTTTTTCCTTGAAGAAGTTTCACCAGTCATCCAACTGGCTTTCTCAATTCAGAATAACATGTAAATCTTCCTTCGAGAATTTCTATCCTCTGGAATGTTGCTCCAATCAGCATAATCTGTTTATCATAATCAGTTATAATAAATAATATTTATGACATCATTGTGGATTATTATAAACAGATTATGCGGTGTCGCATCCAAGATGGTGGTGCCCATAACCCACATGGGATGACGCCAGCATGATGACATCACAGGCTTGGCCAGAAAATTTGAAATACGAGGATGCCGAGGTCACGGGTTCAATGCCTGATTAAAGGAATTGCTGACTTGTGTTCCTGGGTGTTTCTAAATTCCTAAATTGCTGATTCCTGGATCCCTGGCCCTCTGCTAAGACCCTGACTCTGATCCTTGCTGCTTGCCTATTAAACTCTTGCCAGAACTTGACTACGCTTATGCCTGACCCCATTGAATACCACAAACTTGGAATTAACAAGCTTCCTCCTTGGTCCGGACCTCTCCGATAGGAGCCGATAGGCCCTTGACACTAATGGCGGAGTATCAATTGGTCTGTATGCCTACTTTTTAATATTTATGCTAAATAAAGAGTGATTTTTTAACTTTGAGAGAATTGACTTGGAATATATCTTTGGACTTTTGATTTGGGTGCCCTTTGGAGTTGGGGGCTATATTCCAGCATTTTTTGGCCCTTATTTGACAGGCCTGTGTAGACTGCAGCAGCTGAGTAATAAGTGTTTTTTGGCCCTGACACTAATGACCAAGGATAGCTTGAGAACAGGATCCATCCAAGTCAGATGGGTTTATTATTCTTTTTCACCGTTAAGGGTTTAAAATGCTGAGGAATTCCCTACCATTCAGGTGAACAGAAGAATATACTTATATGAGTGGTGAAATGTTTTCAAGATTAGCCAGAAAGCCCAGTTACTTAATTTGTGGATCTGTATGGGCCTCATGAAATCTGTTTATTTGCTTTATGTTTGAACAATCAGATCAGGCCAATTAGGCCCACATGGGTGGCCAAAGTGAAAGAAGATGCTCTAGACCTTCCCTAATGAGCTTAACTCTTACTTTATCTGTCCACCTCAGCATGGTTGATCCTGAATTCTCTGCTCCCCTTCTCCCCACACTTACCTTTTTAGCACCGGAGGGGTCCAGGGGGGTCCTATTGCTAGTGTAGAGCGTGCAATTGCATTTTCTGCACTAGAAGTACAAATGTCCAGTTGGAAAGCTGAAAATTCAACTCAAAATTACCAGGAGGGGAATCTCTCAACTTGCCTCATTGGCACCTCAGGGGAGAATGTGTTATGCATTCTGCCCTCCAGGGGGAGCGTATTCAGCCTAATCTTCCCCATGTGTCCAGTGGCAGGGGCAGAATTGAGGGGTATTTGTAATGTCTGACATTGGCGTTATACAATATAAGTACACCTTTTTAAAGACTGAACCAAAATTATAAGTTGTGATTACTGATCTAAAACTTAAAAATAGCAAATGATGCATTCTTTTTCTATCTTCTTTCAATTCATGCTTGTGCTATCTGCTTCAAAGAAAAGCTGAGATAAAGGGGATACAGTGCAATTTATGCAATTTATTATAATTTACCGATCGGTAAATGAATCTGCCATGAGGAGTTCAGATGCAGAATAAAAGGACACATTGATATTTGCAGTTTTGGAAGCTGCATCCCATAATAGAAGACACTTTTTTCTCTTTAAGTTCTTTTATTCATTTTCATGTAGTCTCATCAGTGTTATTTGAGCTAAAGTGAGTCCATTATAAATCTAGTTCCATTCAAAAGAATCCTCTACAATGTGGTTCGGCTCAGAAATAACTGTAAAAAGACTTCAAATATAAAATTTTTAAGTGATATTGTTTTGTTTACTGGTAGATGAAAATCATGAATATAAATTCTTTGTTTTTATTCTATTATTATTTTATTCTAAATTCACACCAAATGGGGCCCAAGACAGGGATGTGAACTTGGATCCTCCAATAATGTGCATGAAAATACTATACATGCTTTAGTATATGACTTCAGGTAAACAATATATTATACAATAATAATAATAGCAAGAGTTTGCTTTAAAAAGTGACTGACAGCTACCAATAATGTAACAAAAGGTATTAATCCTGGATGATGAAAATGGGGAATCTTGCATAGTTCACAGCCAAGGGTGTGACCAACTGTTTAATGGCTGTAGTTGACATGTTTTTCATTTTAAAAATACCATTGTGATCACATTAACAAGCCTACCATTATTTAAAATTGATTGTACAATGAGCTCACATCCATACTTTTTCAAAAGAGCAAAGGGATTATTGTATATTTCATTTTAAAAATCAGACATGGGTCTGGACATATTGTCAGATTCTCAGGTGCCCCCAGTCATGTGACTCTGATAAACTTCAGTCACTCTTTCCTGTTGCACTGCAAGTTGGATTGATATCACTCCCCTCTCTTCTCCCCCCCCACAGCCCATCAGTAGTACACGTGGAAGGTAACCAGATAAAAGTTCCCTGGTAAATATAAGAACAGCACTCAATAGTAAAAATCCATGTCCCAATACAACCCCTTCAGTTACATTGAGTAGGAGAAACAATCATCTCTATGACTATTTCTCTGCTATGTTCCCCGTTTCGATGACAGTGTTGCAAGCATTTACTAGACTATCACTTTGGGGCTGATTCACTAAGGGTCGAATATCGATATTCGACTGGGAATTGAAATCCTTCGACTTCGAATATCGAAGTCGAAGGATTTAGCGCAGATAGTACGATCGAACGATCGAAGGAATATCGAACGATTCGAAGGATTTAAATCCAACGATCAAAGGAATATCCTTCGATCAAAAAAAGTTAGCCAAGCCTATGGGGACCTTCCCCATAGGCTAACATTGAGTTCGGTAGCTTTTAGATGGCGAACTAGGGGGTCGAAGTTTTTTTTAAAGAGACAGTACTTCGACTATCGAATGGTCGAATAGTCGAACGATTTTTAGTTCGAATCCTTCGATTCGAAGTCGTAGTCGTAGTCGAAGGTCGAAGAAGCCCATTCGATGGTCGAAGTAGCCCAAAAAAAACGTCGAAATTCGACGTTTTTTAACTTCGAATCCTTCACTCAAAGTTAGTGAATCGGCCCCCAAGTGTCCCCAAGGGTCCATAGTAGTATCTATATGTTGCTGATTTGCTTACGACACCCTTATCTCCTCAGCAGTGGCAGGGGAGAGCTTGAAGGCACGTTGACAACTGGAGGAACATTCAGAGTTGAATCTCTTATCATTCCTGTAACATTCTACAGAGCTGACCATTAACAACAGTGACCATTGAAAAGAAGAGCCACAAAGGGACTTACCATGTCTCTCAGCTGCTGTATTTGTAGTCATTCAGGCAGTTTAAAGTGCTCTTTCTTTTCCAAGGAACATGGATTAAGTTACTTCAACAATAAAACTTAATTAAATGGTTAATATTACAGAATGCAATTTCCCTTCATCTCGTACAAAAAAAAATCTGTAGGGTAAATACAGGCATCCTTTAGCACTCCGTCTATTAAAAAAACTACAGTTCCCAGAAACCCCAATCCCAGTTATTTTTTGAATTTCTCCTTGCCCCATAAGGGGTATATAAAGTGAAGCACTCAGGGTAATGTCCCTTGCCAGTCATCCATAGAAGATTAGCAGTATATATTGTATGAAGGTCTGTGGAAAGCTACATAGAAATATGTGAGTCCTTCCAAATTGCATCTTGCCCAAGACCCATGCTGCGTCCTGAGACATATTCTGCCAGGGCTGGGGATAAGCACATAATGCTTTTCTGAAATTTGATTAACCCTGTCCTACAGGCCAATCACATGGAGGTATCATTTCAAGAACAAAGATTGCACCTATAAGAGGAACAATAAGACTGATATGGATAACCTACCACTGGCTGGGCCCTAAATAACTGCTTAGACCACATAGTGCAGTGCATGCTGCTCACCAACCCTTTGGCTTCTGCTCCCAGTTACACCAAAGCAGATGGCTTTTGGTTGCATAAAAAAACGGGTGTACTGCTCCTATATGCTGCCAGTCCACATAAGGGCTACTAGCTTACATCAATTACATCCCTTATTCGTTGCCCACAGGAACTTTTTTTATGCTTGTGTTGCTCCCCAATAGCGATGGGCGAATCTGTCCCATTCCGCTTTTTCACGAAATGCCTAAAAAATTCATGAAGCTGCAAAAAATTTGCAAACCGCATTGAAGTCAATGGGCATCAAAATAATTTTGATGCACAACAATTTTGACCCGAGCGTCAATTTTTATACACGCGACCATTTTGTCCAAATGCATTAAAATCAATGGGCGTCTGAATAATTTTGACGCGCAACAATTTTTATGCATGCAACAATTTTGACACACAACTTTTTTTTTTCTCGCAGCTAATTTTTTGTCGCCAATTTTTCGTCACAATTTCGAGAAAACATTGACTGGCAGCGAAATGTGGAAATTCCAGGAATCCATGCCTGACAAATACATTCGCCCATCACTACTCCCCAACTCTTTTTATATTTGAATGTGGCTCATGGATAAAAAGGTTGGGGACCTCTGTGTTAGTTCATACTCCAGCTCTGTCCATACATCAGAGCCTTTCGGTGAGAATGCCAAATGCAGTTTATAATGATACTATACACCAGGGGTCCCCAACCTTTTTTTACCCGTGAGCCAAAAAAGAGTCAGGGAGCAACACAAACATTAAAAAGTTCCTTGCAGTGCTAAATAAGGGCTGTGATTGGCCATTCGGTAGCCCCTATGTGGACTGGAAACCTACAGGAGACTCTATTGGCACTGTACTTAGTTTTTATGCAATCAAAACTTTCTTCCAAGCCTGGAATTCAAAAATAAGACCCTGCTTTGTGTCCAGTGAGAGCAACATCCAAGGGGTTGGTGAGCAAAATGTTGCTCACGAGCTACTGGTTGGGGATCACTGCTATACACTGATAACCGACTTTCATGCTCTGCTAACTTTGACTACAATCAGTTGCAGATATAAGAGAAAAACTGAAAATGTGAAGCATTATTCTCTAACTCTGACAGCTGTAGCACATTCACTATAATTTATCATTTTGATTATTCTAAATTTAAATTTTGTTGTCGCATATAAAGCCTGTTAGGATTGTTTTGGGCTTTCAAGCCATGGTGGCCCCATCAGCGCAGGAGACAGAATAATTGTAACTCTTCACTCATCTTGGGAGGACACTTGTTACCAGCTTTTCCGATTATCAGACTTTAGAAGATTATTTAAAGAGCATTTCAAAAAGTTACCAGGCAGCCAGAACAGTCAGTGTCAATCAGTATTTGGACAGGGTATAATCTTCATGGTCCAGCACAAAGTAACAGTTTTGATTTCTTTTTGATTTTTTTTAGCAAGAAAAGTTCACACTTTCTAGTTTAATGTGTTAGAAGTAATATAACTCGGGGAGTATTAAAACTGATGCAGGAAGCTGACGGTAGGGACAACTGTTTCTTAATACTCATTGAGGCTAATTTAGGTAAAACATTGCACCAGTGCAGTCAGCCATAGCAACCAATTGGATATTTGCTTTTATTTTTAACTTGACAAGCTAATAGCTGATTGGTTGCTTAGAGTCACCTAAAGTAGTGCAGTGTAGCTTATTTGATACTATATTTTCCTCCTGTTTTGCTCACAATGTGAGGCAAAAAGACCTCCTTCTTTTCTACTCTCCACTTCTATTTTTATTTTACATTTACATTTTAATTGATTTTATAAAGAAAATATCAACTCCTATTAGCACAAGTATTTTATTGCTTCCTTAAACTTTTTCCTTCCCTCCCCATCTATCTTCTTACCTAGTACCCATTTTTTTTTTGATGATTCAGGACCAGTGGAGGATAAATAACATGTGGGGCCCCTAGGCTACATCCACACTAGACTACTGCTGTGTCCATAAGTGTAATAGCCACAGATAAAATTCCAAATATTCGAGGAGGAAGCTAATGGATTTTTCACCTAGCAACCAGACAACCATTGGGTGATATCTCTTGCTTTATCTAATGAAACCTTTTATATATAAATATATATTGTTATATCTATTTATGTATTGGATTTATTTAGATATTTATATAATCATATTGATCATATTTATATAAAACACTTTTTACATTATGTATCTAAATTATCTTGCATACAATGAATCTATACTGTTGTGGGAATGCATTACTTTGTAACAAATGATACTGTGTATTCTATATTTTGGGCACTAGAGGCAACAATGTTTTAGGCAATTTTACTAACTCCGCCTAAGTGATTTCCTATTGGCTCCCTTTCCTTTAAATACTTTGTTTGTACCTAAAGAAAATTAGCCTATGATTAAGTGTCCCTGGATGACAGGCTTTATCTTTTTAGACATAATGTAAAATAAAGAAACATTTTGTTTTTATACTCAAATTTTGGCTCTTGGATTCTACTATTTAGTTGATGGATGTTCCGGAGTGGTGCCTGCCTGTCATTGAATTACTGCTGTGTCCAGATGCGTGCAGATCCAGGCATGTGTGCACCCAAGCTCTTTACACTGGGTTGGGTTTGGTGTCCACCAGGGATGTCCCTGGATCTGCATGCATACTGGCACATGTACGCACACACACCTTGCCTGTCGTCTTCTACCAGCAGGTGTGTCCAAACGGATCCAGCACCACACACAACATAAATATTCAAAGAAAATAGAAATAATAAATGAAAAAAGCTTGATGGGCCCCTGATCACACTGGGCCCTAAGCTATAGACTAAGTTAGCCTGCACATTACGCCTCCCCTGTTCAGGCCTCTTTCTTGGCTTATGTTTCTAAACCTCAGTGGTTCCAAATGGTGTGGCTGACCCTCTTAGGGGTACTTAAGCATTGGTAGATGTTCTCCTAGATGGACTTGAAAGCCTAGCTGAAAGATCAAGTAGGGTAAAATATGGGGTGTCTTAGATATTCTCAAAACTATAACTGAATGTCTAATACACTGATTTGATTCCTGTATCAGGACACATTTAAGGGGGGCCCTGACCAAAGATTAAACCTTCAAGAGGGGCCTTAACTTGTCATTTATGTCCACCTATCCATTCATTTATTTAGCTTTTCCCTACTTCTTCAACTTCTTATTTTACTTTCTCCTCACTCTACGTGTACAGTATATTGCTATTTTCTCATTAATGTGAAAGGCTTGGATAGAGCAAATAGTTTGTAAGGTTTACTTTTAGACCCTCTCCACTCCTGGCCCAGTATTTACTGTATATAGTCAAATGTCACCAAAGTGAATAGGAGCATCAGCACTACAGACACATAAGTTGAATGGTCCCTCCAAGAATTCTTCCTGGATCCTAAAAACATTAGCCATTCATTTTATTAATGATCCTTTAACTGCCCTGAACATTTTAATACTGTGCATTTCTATTCTTGCACCACTGCTTCACATCAGTTTTACTAACTCCACTTACATTTTGGATGTAACTTCTAGGCTAATTTTCATTGTTAACTGCTTCAACAACATTGCAGCCCTCTGGGAATTATTGCAGTAACTTCCTGTTCCTGCCACGACTTTGTTCAAAATTCTGGTTCTCGTGTCAAAAGCCCGCCATTGCTTGATTTTTGGCCTGATAATCCACTCCTCCAGATATTTGAACAATCCTTGAATTAGTAGTTTTTAGTAATCTGCTGAAATTATCCTTTAAGTAACTGTGATGAAAGTTCCTTTTACAATCAGGTTATTATTATATTTTTAAATGACCTATTTTCAAACATTTTACATGATTTATCATACACATCAGATGTAACCTCATATTTTTTTCTGATTCTGGCATTGGGTGGCATTCCTTAGGGTTAATGGGACTGGAATAATTCATGGATTTGTTCTAGTTCCAGCCAAAACACATTTCAAGTGACAGTATTTCCCCTGATGTTTTATGGTTTTACTTTACTTATGATTTACTTGTAACTGGATTCTGTTCTTTGTTGGGATATAAACATTGATTGGTTTGTAGGACAGCAGGGGACTGCAGCCCTGATGGTTTGCCCTGTAGGACATTTCACTTTGAAGGTTCTAGACTAGGAAAGTCCCAGGCATTAAAACCTACACTATACAAGGGGTCTGGGGGTAGGAATAAACTCTTTGCCCTAAGTAACATCTGGTGCCTCTGAACAGGCCTAGATGGGCAAGACTCCTCCTTGCTAGGCCAGCCAACAAGGGCAACTGAGACCCCAACAAAGAATTTTTGTTGTAGGACTGTGTGCCAGTTAGGGCAATAAGTGTTTGGCTTAAAAGTTAGTGCAAAATTGATACTAAAGGCATATGGATGCTGATAGACTGTACAGGTATGGGACCTATTAGCCAAAATGCTCAGGACCTGGGGTTTTCCAGATAACAGATCTTTCCATAATTTTAATCTTCATACTTTAAATCTACTAGAAAATCTTGTAAACATGAAATAAACCCAATAGGCTGGTCCTGCTTCCAATAAGGATTGATTATATCTTAGTTTGGATCATGTACAAGGTACTGTTTTATTATTACAGAGATACAAGTAAATACTTATTCAAAATTTGTATTATTTGATTATAATTGAGTCTATGAGTTTCCGGATAACAGATCCCATACCTGTACTTGATTATCCACCTGTGGAGGGCTATGACAAATAATGAATCTATATTAGCTCATCATATCTTTATATAATGTAACATTTTCCCACTAAAGCCTTGGTGTAAGATTGATCTTGTGAGAGCAACTCACCAACCATGGGTAACCCCTTTATGCACTTTTCTTGCACAAATGGATGGTATTATGAATGCAATTTCTGCATTAGTATAAGAACATTATATTTTATTAGGTTTAGTTGCTCTTCAATACATTTTTAAAGTATTTTCTAGGATTGTCCAGAATCCAGGATGTGGTCGGGATTCATTTATAATTTGGCTTTTTTTTTGTAGATTTGGCCAAAGTCTTGTGCCTAGCCAAACCAAATCCAAATCCTTAAAATTACATGACTTTTGGTCACACAAACAAGGAAGCAAAATAAAGTTAACCCCTGATTTGTCTATGCAAATTAGAATTCGGAATCAAATCAATTATTTCAATTATTTCATGGGGGTTTGGTTGAATCCAAAAATATTGGATTTGGCGCATCGCTACACATTTCTCCTGCTATTTGTTGTTTATAGCAACGGAACCTTAGTTTTTTTGAGCTTACTGTTCAGTAAGAAAACAACAATGTTTTCAGATTTCGCTGCTTGGGATTGTATTGCTTAAATAGTGATGAGTGAAATGTGACTCCAAAAGGACAAAATAAAAAATAGTATTAGACCAACAATCCAAAATATAGGAGATTTATCACGTTTATTTAGTTAATGAGCATGTGGGTATCTTTAATGCTTGGTTTAATTTTTTTCTGTAATAAAACATTTATTTGTGTCGATTTTGTTACTTTTCTTCTTCAGTTTTGGGAACACAAATAAGATAAAAAGGCCATTGATATAACATATACATATAACATTGTTCGAAGGGGGCTTGAGAATTGTTCTCAGGTATTTGTCATTGAAGAAAATAAAGTGAGTTGCTAGAGGTAAACATTTCTATATATAGGTGACAATGACAAGTAGCACAATATTTCTTTCCGTTAAGTTGTTATTGCCTTTGCCTAGAAATGAAACCTGAATTCCGAGCAGCTCTGTAAAGGCGGCAGAAATGGTGTTATCGTGAATTTTCACATTGCTTCAGACTTGATGAACCAAAGCAGGAGCTTTCACAAGCCTGTCTGTATTAAAAGAGTTTTGCTGTAATGGGGAATTATACAGTATATATAATATATATGTCCTACGTGTCTATAAAGTTTCATCTATCAGAGCAATTTTTTGTAATCTGGCACACATTCATGTCTAAAAACCTGCTTCATAAAAATTTAAAGGTGGCTTTTCATTCAATTTTTAAGCATAAAAACTTATTAAATTCTATTAGCAATAATATCTTATACCTGTCCACATGGTTCCTTCATCTCCCCCTCCATTCCTTCCCTTCTGCCTTCCCCCCATCTTTTTTATAACTGCTAATTGGTTGCAAATAAATACAAATACAAGATTTAACCCATTTTAGAACATATTTTAGAACATATTTTTGCAACTGGGCAAAATTCATGAAACCATGGTGTTAGTCTCAGGCTTAGTCATTGAAATGAGATTGGCAGGTAAGAGCCTATATGCTGCTGTATACCCAGGAGTGTAACCATGAATGGCACAATGGAAACCAGAAGCCATGATTAAGTGAATGTGAATTTATTAAAAAAAGACATGGTAGCACATAGCATAACATGCACAATTTAAACAAAAATGAGTATACAGGGCAATAATAAAGTCAAACAACACTGGACTGGAGGGCCGGAGGCTCACCGGACCTTCCACCCCCGACCCCCATGCCTCTGTCGCAATCCCCTAAAAGCCTCCGGCCTCATTCGCAACAGTGAGGGACTCAGGAACAAGGAGTGCAAGGAATGTAGTGAGTCAAGATCTTGGAATTGTAATGGTTGCGCAATGAACAACTGCCAACACAGTTTAAAACATATAAAACGTTCCTAGTTTAAAATAAGAAACACATGGAGATAACAAGGTGGGTGGAGAAAAGAGAGCAGAAGGGAGGAATACAAACATGCACATTAAAGAAGCCAAACAGCGCCATTACTAGAAGCCTCCAATAGGTTAAGGTCAGTGCACAGTCCAGGGATTAAAACCCAGCAAATCCTGACAGATTATTTCTGTGATTGAGGTAGAACCTAAACTTGTTTTGGCATAAACCTGAGGTTTACCAAGTGCTATCATATTTGCAGTCAGATGGTTCTGCACCATGCTTGGTGCAGCTGGTTCCATCCTGCGTCATCTTGCAATTCATGCCAGTGAGCCTATTAATGCAGGATTAGCCAGGAGATATGGTAATACCATAACAATATAACCATAACCACATTACCCAGAACTGCTGCTAAACACACAAAAAATAGAGAATAAGATGTGTTATTCTTTTTTTTTCTGCCTATGACCTCAATCCAGATTTATAACAAAAAAAAAGTTTCCATTACCTTGTTATAAAACCCACTGAAACAATATGAGCTAGAATTTCATTCTGTGTTTAGTTTCACAAAAAAACCCCAAAAACTCCATTTCATTCCAATGCATTTTGCACAAGAAAAACTGCTCATTTTCTTTCTAAATCAAAAGCATCTAGTTCGTGGTCTAGTGTGAAGCACCAAATCCTTTCTTTTCTAAGCTCTCCTTCTCTCTTTGACTGTGAAGATGGTCAAAGAAGTGTCTACTGGGCTTGTGCCTCCTGTTCCAATGGAAATCAATCGGACATGTGCAGCAGGCACCTCTTTGACATCCTTCATAGTCAAAGAGAGATGGAAAGCTCAGAAAAGAAAGGGGGCAGAACTACTTCATGCTAGGATAGGAAATAGATGTGATTTAGAAATTAAACAAGACTGGATACTGGGTGAAAAGTATGTTATGCTGGGGCTGTTTAGAGTGTTTTTAGGAATTTTAAAATAAAAGGCTTACTTATTTACTTATTTGTTATTTGATAAAAATAATAAAACCCCTACATTTTAAAAATGATAGATGTCATTTATGACCATGGGGGGCACAAGTGCAAGAGCTTACCCTTTAGCGCTCACTTTGGAAGGCACTTGGCGCTCAGTGATCACCGCAACATCAGGACTAACCGCAAGCCCTATTCTGGCCCTTGTCTAATTTATTTTTTCATATATAGACAGTGAGATCTTTGGATGTTATGTCAACTGTTTAACATTCTAGATATTCTTTCAATTAATAGTGGAAATGTAAAATTAGTATGCTCCTTTAAAAGATCATAGTGTATATCATTGGTCATGGCCTTATTGTTCAGGCAATCGTAACACCAAAACTTATAGAGTAGGAGCCCAGGAGCTGCTACTGACTTAGCCTAGACCCCCTATATGTATCATAACTCAAGAACGATGCCTAGAATTGATGGGCAGTGTCAAAACATAAAGCTCCAGGACCCGATGCTTCTCTTTGGCATCAATGAACATGTCACCATTTGCAAACCTGGTGTGGAGGGACAACATGACTGGGACACAGCCAGGGACAATCACGAATAAAGGTGATTGCACTGATCTTCCAGCAGTCGTCAAAGTAAAACATGCCACTGGCAGATTTTGGTCATTGTATAAATGATATTAATTTCAATTCGATGTTAGTGGGCCTTTAAATGCAACTTTCAGCTCTTGCGCAATGAGTTTATTAAATATATATTAGTCTGCAAATGTCTGGTTTAAATAAACGAAATTTGGGCTAAATCATTTAGCTGTGTTTATTGATACGAG
Organism: Xenopus laevis; assembly: GCF_017654675.1. Lineage (NCBI taxonomy): Eukaryota > Metazoa > Chordata > Amphibia > Anura > Pipidae > Xenopus > Xenopus laevis. Next base: position 5,581,696 of record NC_054378.1, read on the forward strand.
AGAGCAAATAATAAAAGCCGCATTATAGAAATAATTTGAATTTGCCTTTGGTGTGCAACTTAATTGCTGCACTAAACAGTTTCATTTAATTAAAATACATTAAAATAACTATCTAATCGACTCTGTGTCAGCATATGAAATTGGCTGATGAGTCTTGTTTTTATTAGTTATGTAAGCTGAGATATTACTTTTCACTTTTCACTTTCAGAGAAACTCACACGTATTATCTAGCATTATCATAACTAAATGTTTGGTGAACAAATATAACCAGGACCTGTGGAGGCTTATTTATTAAAGCTTGGCTTTTAGTGGTTTTAGAGGTTTTTAAAAACAAACAAACATCAACTAAACTCTAAAACCACGATTGCTATTGAATTTATTAAAAGTTCTGATTTTAAAAAGTATAAACTGAATGTTCTAAAAATATGAATACCTTAAAAACCTCTAAAAATTTTAGGTTTTTGGACAATTCATAGGGGGAAAAATTCTGAAAACTTCTTAAATTCTGATTGGTTTAAAAATGGTCCAATAAGATCAGTGCTCCTCCCATTGACTTATACAGCACCTCAACAACTTTAACTTTGCAAAGTGTAACATTAAAGGCTTTTGTGTTTTTTTAATTTAATAAATCTCAAATTTTTAGAGCATTTCAAAAATACAAGAAATCCACACATTTTTCGTGACTCATGAGTAGTGATGGGCGAATTTGTGGCATTTCGCAGAAAAATTTGTGAATTTTCCGCGAAATTCGCGAAATTCGCGAAACGTCAAAAAATTCGTGAAACGTCGCTGGCGTCCATTTTTTTGACGCCTGTGGATTTTCACTGGTGAATTTCATGGCAGTTTCACAAATTTATTTGCCGGCAGTGAATCACGGGAATTCGCTGCAAATTTGCGCCTGGCGAATAAATTTGCCCATCACTACTCATGAGTAGTGATGGGCGAATTTTTCCCATTTTGCTTTGCTGCAAAATTCCTGAAACGGGAGAAAAATTTGCGAAACGCCAGCGACATTTAGAGCATTATAGTTAATGGCCGTCCTTTTACTTGTCGCCGGCAAATTTTCACGACTTTATTAGCCGGCGTTGAAATGTGTGTAGCAGTTAGGCAGGTTAAAATAGAGTTAAAAGGTTGAACTTTATGGACGTGTGTCTTTTTTCAGCGTAACTTACTATGTAAAAAATGCAATTCAATTGTTAGTAAATGGACCCTTTAGGCTAAAATTAATCACGTGTGTCCAAATTTGCATAATTTTATAAAATACTGCCCAATTGGCTGGCCATGTATTCTAGGTTGTAGTTCCTCTTCCCTCTTTATAGTTCCGAACATTGAGGCCAAAGAGAACAATGGAAGTTTACCAAGTATGTCTATAGCCACTTCCATGAATTCCTACTTCCTACAGAGTGCGCCTCTGATTCTTAAGGAGCCCATTACCCATATAACATTTTGTCCAAGGGAATATCCCGAAAACCAAGCTCAATGGAGAGACCCCCTAACATTGAAAGAATTTAGCAAGTATTTCTTTACTGTATATCTGGTGGGAATTTAAAATGAGAAAACATATATAATCGATATATTCCATTTGAACTGCAGCAAATCCACTGGGAAATATTTAAATTCAGCTATTTTGAAAAGAAAAAAGTTGTAAAAATAAATAGTTTTTTGCATGATTATTATTCATGAGCGCTATATACTTTTCAAAAGAGTTAAAGTGATTTACCGAGAAGGTTTTCATGGTGTTGTAACTTCTTAAAAGATATTATTTTTCTCGGAAACACTGTGAGTAATAAGATGAAGCTGCAATTTGAATGTGTTATCCGGGATGAAATGAAGCAGTTCTGTTCCTTTGCTTTTTGAAAAGCAATAGAAAAAAATGTGACAGAGAAATATTATTGTAATCACAAGATCTTATTTAATGGCAGATTTAATATACAGTATATATAGTGCTTTAGTTGGAATGTAATGCTTTTGTGGAATGATCAATTATAGTTGAGTTAAAGCACTGACATAAGGACCCACTCAGAACTCTCGCTTTCGCAAGGATTTCATAATGAATTGGATTGATTTATTAAACATTTATTGAATTTTATCAATCACCTTGAAAAAGCTCATGACACTTCCAGCCAAGGGGATGTGATCAATATCATTATTTATCGTTTGCAAGGGTTACGTCACCTTAGAATTAACTTTTAGCACAATGGAGACAGCAATATTCTAAGGCAATTGGCAGCCAATTATCTATTTTTCTGGAATTTTAAATTGTTTATTAGTTTATGTTCTGAAGCTCTTAAATATAGAATAATAATGGCTATCTGATTGTTAGGGCTAAATCTCTATTTAGGGGCACATTTACGAAGGGTCGAATTTCGAAGTTAAAAAACTTTGAAATTCGAACATCGAATTTGATACTTCTATAGTCAAAGTATTTTCTCGATCGAAAACGGGCGTTTTCTATCGGAGTAAAAATCGTTTGATCGATCGATTAAATTGTTCGATTCAAAAGATTTTTTTAAAAAATACTTCGACTTCTAAAAACTGGCTATAGGTTCTAGGAGGTCCCCATAGGCTAATATAGCAATTCGGCAGGTTTAAGGTGGCGAAGTGTCGAAGTCGAAGTTTTTTTAAAGAGACAATACTTCGATTTTCTAATGGTCGAATTTGGGAAGTATTTTCAATTCAAATCAAATTTTGGCCTATTCGATGGTCGAAGTACCCAAAAATTACTTTGAAATTTGAAGTTTTTGAATTCGAAAATTCACTTCGACCCTTAGTGAATGGAAACCACAGGGAGGACTATATACTGAAATTGAGAAAAAAAATGATCACATAAAAAATATGCAACGAAACTCACGCAATTTTTTTTTGCTCTATCACTATTTTGTTTGAGTGCTTGCTTATTTAATTTGACTCATATACTGTAGTTGCATTTTGTCCTTGTTGAAAAGTTGCACTCCATGGAAAATTGCATTACAGACTGAAAATCTTGAATGTTTTAATAATCTGGGGAAAAAATATATTTTCTGGTGCCTTTTTGGATATTTCTCTGTTATAAATTTGGCTACTCAAGGTTTCAGAAAATACTAGCGCTTATGTGTGGAGTCAATGCATTTAGCAAAACAAACCACATGGGGAAATTCTGATGCAGATTCATGTGAATTTTTTTTTTGAAAAGTATTGCTTTTTATTATTTCTCTTTGGATAGACAAATTTCAGAATTTGAGTTAAAAAAATATCTTGTAAACAAAAAGTCTAGGGAAAAAAATTTGATATTTTTTGTCACGATTTTCTAGAATTCATGGAAAAAACACATCAAATTTTAATAAATTTGCCGCACGGTCTATTAAGTATCTCAGCGTTTGTTACATTTGGTCGGGAGATGTGCTGTTATGCAATTATTTGGTTTACAAAGTAATATTTTTCTTATCATAGTTTGGGCTTTTTATCAATTTTGCAGATAGATGTAGGAATGTGCTGAGTTAAAGTTATTCATATGTAATACCTGCTACAATTGTTCATAAAATGCAATGAAATCAGAAATAAGTGAATTTATTTCTGTGCCTCTGGATAAGGATAGATTGCTTTAAATCGACACTTCATCAATTTAGCAAATTGCATATGATTATGGAAATAAACGAGTCTGCCGTGTCTGAAACATAAATAAATTCAACACAGGACTGGAAGTATGCAAAAAAGACCATCAAATGAATTATTTTTGAATACAAAAAAAAAAAAAAAGATTGGTGTTTTAATTAGTTTTTACAAATGCAAAATTTCGTCAGGCACCAGCAATTCCAGGAATATGTTATCCTGTTGTTCACACATTCTCACAAATTGCAATTACCGCAAATAAACAACAGGTCTTTTAAGGTATTCAAAATTATGCAAAACCTATGTTTTTCTGCAAGGCTCTACTTCACTGCTTCTTCATCTAACTTTTAATTAGTTAATGCTCATTCCCCAGAATAGGTAAACACCCATTTTCTTATTACCACCCTCCTTGGAATAACCTTTGTTTATTTTTTCTGCACATTTCAAGGTAGAAATGTAAAAAAAAAAGGAACTGAATACATAGTTTTGTATTGTTGTGGTCTGTCTGTATTATACTGGGCTTGAGTCTTGAGACACCTTGTGAACAATACTACCCTACATTAGATAACTGCATTGTGAACATTGTCAAGTTTCATGTCAACATTTCACATCTTGTGATATTCTTGTCCATGTGGTGCCCTTTGAAGTCTAGAGGGTAGGTAAAACAGGTACCTGCCTAGGGCGCAACAATAGGGGGACACTGTGTAGGTACCTCTTCTGCCCAACCCCAGTTCATAGTCACTTCCATCTGCTGGTCTGCCCTCCTCTCTGACGCTTTCCCTCCCCACTGTCGATTCCCCTCCACACTCCGGCCCTCTCCTCTGCCGTTTCCCCTCTCCTCTGTTGCTGTCCTCCCTCGACATCAGTGCGATTTTTTTGACACTCCAAAATTTTTCACAGTGGATTCTTGCCACAGTTTTGCAATAAATTTGCAGATGGTGAAATGCGGAATTTTGCCACGAATCGATGCTAGTGATGGGCGAATTTATTCGGCAGGTGCGAATTCACGGCAAATTTGCGCGATTAGCCACCAGCGAAAAAATTCGCGAAACGCCTGTGAAAATTCGCCCGAAAAAATTCGCCGGCGTCAAAAACAGGCACCAGCGTAAAAAAACGGGCGTCAGCATCAAAAACTAGACGCCGGCGCTGTTTCCTGAATTTTTCGCCGTTTCATGAATTTCGCGCGAAATTCGCAAATTTTTCGGTGAAGCGAAACGGCGCAAATTCGCCCATCACTAATCAACGCCTGCCAAAAAATATTTGCTCATTACTGCAAGTGCACTTGAATTCATGCAAAATAATGCTGCATTGTGTGTAAAAGACACAGGGATTTGCATCCAAAAAAAAGACCCTTAGAGAGGGTTGTCCAAAACATTGGCACTTATGGCGACTGAAGCTGGTTGCCTGCCAATTTAACACTCAATTTCTATAAACCATAAACACCCTGGTAGGAATTGCATTTTCACTACAAACCATGTACACGTCAATTGAAGGCCAGGCATATATTGCGCATCCATAAATGGCTGCTTTTTTTTGCTGTTGAGGCAAGTTGCGTCCCATAAATCCCATGATAGGAAAGTGTTTTTTCAATATTCCATTTCCAATTTCCAATATAGCATAGATCATAGTAGCGGAGCAAAGAAATGTACTTGTGTTCTACCGTTATCTTTTTGAAAACCACCAGATTTGTTTATTGTTGTACTCAAAGTCAGAAAAAAAGGAACATTGCTAAGAATATCTCCAGAAGTAACAAAAATGCATCGCTGAGTAACAAAAATGCATGAGCTAAGCAGATGGTGCCAATAAATTTCAGTAGAAGTTAGGTGTAAACTCTAAACGATCCTTCAGAATGATCACAATAAAAGAATTAGTGTTTCCAACCCAAATCTTTTACTGCTATGTTTAAATTTCTCTGTATGGATGGTTAATCCTTCAATCAGAAGATCTGATGTAAATTATTGCAGGTAATACTTAAAAATCTCACTAAGCTTCTGATTGTTATTCCTTTTTTGGATAGTCTGTAATATTTTGTTATTACAATTAGGTAAACAAAATTTGGTAATCGGAAAACATTTGCAAAAATAAGAATAAAAATGTGCATTATACAATGTAATATTCTTCTTGATCATTAAATACATCTCAGTCAATGTGCATTTTTTTCCGATGGTTTTTGTGGCACCAAAAAAGTTTTTGTTGTGGCACAAAAAAGTTTTTGTTGTGGCACAAAAAGGTTTTTGTTGTGGTACAAAAAAGTTTTTGTTGAGGCAAAAATAAAAAAATGCATGGAGATAATAGATAATAATTCTAATAATGCTTTTTCTGTTTTCTGGCAAATTTTCCTGTGCAAGAAAGGCGTTTTTGGAGGAGCAAAATAACATGGAATAGCAGATATGCGATCCGTTATCCAGAAACCTGTTATCCAGAAAGCTCAAATTACGGAAAATCCATCTCCCATAGACTCCATTTTATCCAAATATTGATTTTTTTTTTAAAAATGATTTCCTTTTATTCTGTAATAATAAAACAGTAGCTTGTACTAGATCCCAACTAAGATATAATTAATCCTTATTGGAAGCAGAACCAGTCTATTGGGTTTATTTAATGTTTACATGATTTTCTAGTAGACTTAGGAAGGTATGAAGATCCAAATTACAGAAAGATCCATTATCCGGAAAACCCCAGGTCCATAGCATTCCGGATAACAGGTCCCATTCCTGTACTACCATATACAGGTATGGGACCTATTATACAGAATGCTCTATACCTGGGGTTTTCCAGATAATAGATCTTTCAATAATTTGGATCTTCATAAATTTTCTAAGTTTGCTAGAAAATCATGTAAACATTAAATAAACCCAAAAGGCTGGTTCTTCTTCCAATAAGGATTAATTATATCTTAGTTGGGATCAAGTTCAAGCTATTGGTTTTTTTTACAGACAAAAAGGGAATCATTTTTAAAAATTTACCGTATATACTCGAGTATAAGCCGTCCCGAGTATAAACGGAGGTACCTAATTTTACCTCCAAAAACTGGGAAAGCTTATTGACTCGAGTATAAGCCTAGGGTGAGAAATGCAGCAGCTTCTGGTAAGTTTCAATCAAAAAATTGAGGGTTTCTGCTCCCATTGGAGGTGCCGGCGTCTCGTTTTTGGATGCCGGCGACCATTCTTGGAGACTATTCTTGGACAACCGGCGACTATTCTTAGGCACCGGCGACTATTCTTAGACGCCGGCGACGGTTTTTGCGCTTGACCCGAGTATAAGCCGAGGTAGAGTTTTTCAGCATATTTTGGGGGCTGAAAAACTCGGCTTATACTCGAGTATATACGGTAGATTATTTGGATAAAATGGAGTCTATGGGAGACAAAAGGGGCTTTCAAGAGATTTTGTACATACATCAGATCTTACTAAACATTTTTTTAAACATTATTTTATTATTACAGAGAAGAAAGGAAAATATTTAAAATTTTGGATTATTTGATTATAATGGAGTCTATGGGAGACGACCTTTGGAGCTTTCTGGATAACGGATTAAAAAAAATGATAACACTAAAGAAGGAATACTACAAAGTATGTTAAATGGAATATTAACATTTGATTCAATTGCTCTTTTCATGCAATGAGTCAAATAATATGTTTGTTGAAAAAAATGATGGAACTGTCACAATACCTCAGTCATTTATATGTCTATTGTATGTTGCATAGAAGTGGTAGACCTAATACTAATCCAAATGAGCTGCCGTAAGCATCATCATTAAAGCGCTCAAACTGCTGCAGTCGCAAGTAGGTTTTAATTAATTACAGCATACAATACAACAAATTCATTGTGTAAGCTAAACAGAGCAAGTAGTTAAAATATATAAAACTAGATGTACATCCATTTGCACATGAATTCATAACTAAAATAGTGCACTCGTGGGCTGAGAACTATTTACTTTTTTTTTTTTTGCTGCTTTAAAAGGTGTAATTATTTTTTATTTTTCTTCTGCGTTGTATTTGAAAGAAAAAGGATAATTACCGAAACTGTCCCTGTTCACCCTGTTCAATTTTAGTTTTTAATTCTCCTGTGCCATTTTGTGACTGTTAGCTGAGAAATTACATGTTATGCTAGGAAGATCTTTATTAAGTTGCTAAAATGCAGTTTTTCTACAAAGAAAAAGAGACATCACTAGGAACCTGACAAATTGAGTAAAAAAAATGGAGAAGGCAAATAAAATAGGAAAATGATGAGTAGTAGAAAAAACTAAGTAGAAGGAAATTTGTTGAGAAGGTTTTTCTTGTTTTTATTAGTACCTGCCAACATATTCCACAGAGTTTTAATATAGAAGGTTCGATGAGGGTAAAATGGTAAAATAAAGGCAATTAAGTAAGAAAAATACAACAAAAAGGAAGAACGATAAAGGGGAAACAGAAGAACTGGAGACAATATAAAGACATCAAAAGATGAAACATAACAACAAGGCTTTGAGATAAGGAGCAGTTCATTATACTGAGGGGTTATCTGTGGACTAGTTATTTGTTCTACAGGTATGGGACCTGTTATCAAGAATGTTCGCGACCTATGGGCTTTCTGGATAATGGATCTTTTCTTAATTTTGATCTGCATACCTTAAGTCTACTAGAAAATTATGTAAACATTAAATAAGCCCAATAGGCTGGTTTTGCTTCCAATAAGGATTAATTATATCTTGATTGGGAAAAAAACATTTTTAAAACTCTGATTATTTGTATAAAATGGAGTCTAAGTATAAAGGGTCTCCAGATAACGGATCCCATACAGAACCAATTTGTTAAACCTGAACCCAACCCGCGACCCGCAACCAGGACCCGAAACCCACATACTTACCGCTTGGATCCGCTACACGACCCGCAAGTACCTTATCCGCAACCAGCTCCGCGACCCGCTGACCATCAAGAAACAGGAAGTGCTGTCATTGTAAACCAGAAGTGACATCATTAGAATTTGCCGTGAGCAGAAAAAAAGGAGAAAAACAGGAAGTGATGTCGTTGTAAACCGGAAGTGACATCATTGGAAGTAGGCATGATCAGAAAAAAAGGAGCAGCAGTTAGAAGCACCGGCCCGGGGTTTCAGGTAAGTAAATACAAACACTTGGGGTTGCCTAACATTTGGCACCCCCAAGTGAAAGACGACTTTTTTTTTTCCTTTAAACTCTTGGCTTCTGGTGTATTTAGCCTGACGAAGTGGCGTGAAGCCACGAAGCGCGTCAAGCGTGGGATTTTGTTGAACTCTTTTTAATGTATCAATAAAACCAAGATTTTTAAGAGCCAAAGTTGCCTGGTGCTCCGTGAGTAATTACAAGTTGCTTCTCTGCTGGCTGAGTCGGGATCTCCCAGTCGCTTGGTGCAGAAGAGGGTGCTCGCTTAATTTGCTCAAATGGTGATGTATATCCAATTCTCTTACAAACTTTATCTGTAATAAAGTTTTGCTTTCTATACATAGGTGTGACATGCAAATTACATCCGAGAGACTCATAGAACCATAATCAAAACCATTTATTAAATGAATCTCTACTTCCGGGATCTTTTGCTCCACATATGTGCCAGTGGCATAGGGGCTGTTTCTCTTGTGTAGAGGTACAATCCTCTTTTGCTAAAGCCACTCATCCTGTAGGGTGGTAGCGATTAGCTAAACTGCCCAGTTTTCACACCAAAATTAGCAAAATGGTAAAATGATGCCATAATAAAAAAAATCTTGCGCTAAATGCATTGGAGTCAATTTTTGCTTGTGCTTTTTAAATCTCCAAATGCATGGAAATTCCAGCACGGATTCATGGAAAATCTGCCATTTTTAAAAACACAAATTGTCCCACAAATTTGTATCAGGCAAAAATATTTGCTCGTTCATTTTTATCGAGACAAGCCCAAGTGCAAATCACTAAAATTGCCTCAAAACAGAACACGCGCCAAAGCTATTTAGAAAAATACTTTGCGTCCATCCATGATGCTACTTTGCAACTTTCAGAGATCCCCTCCTTCAAATGTGACATCAATAGGCGCAGACGATATTTTGTACAATAGTTACAACTCTTGTGTTATAAGCCTGTATTAAGGTCAATAATGTATTGTAACCAGCTAATGTACCTTGCAGTGTATTCCTTTTTCTATGGTCGAAGAGGTAGAATTCACTTTACAACAGTGGCTGGAATGTTTGATATCGTATTCCAGTTGAATATACAGTATTCCTTTCATTTTAGTTTGACAGATAATTCTATCAAGATCATTTCTCTGCCGAACAATATTTCACCATAAACTATTCATATTTATACTCTCTGCTCGTTTTTATTTTCTACGGATATATCGCATAAAATATATTAGATTCTGTTTTGACCTGACCTGCAAGATAAATTTGTCTTTGGGAATCCTCTTGAAAGAAGACCAGTGATAATCCTTGAATTTTAAAGGGCCAGTAACACTATAAATTAAAGTATTTACAATATTGGGGTAGCCTAACATTGTTGTGATTTTGTGTGATTCTTTTGGTGCAAGTCTGCTTCATTTATTCACTCAAACAGCCATGAAAACCATAGGGACACTTAACCATTGTTCATCAGGAGAGGTAGGATGAATACAATGCTGCTTGGTGGAATTATATAGAAGTACAAGGAGCATGTTTGGTTGCAATGAATTGCATCAATAAGTGCAAAATTTGCTGCCATTTTAGCACAGCCAGACTTTGTAAATGAGCCCTTTTTAGAAAAAACATAGAGAATATTCCTAAACTCTATGGTATCTTAGAAAGCTAGTTTTTATTCAAAAGATTTAAAAAGCTACAGTGAGCATACAGACCACTTGGGGGCAGATTTATCAAAGGTCGAAGTTCGAAGTTAAAAAAAACTTCGAACTTCGAATTCAAAAAGACCAACCGAATGGTGGTCGAAGTTTTTTGAGGTACGATTCAAAGTAGCTCTACTTCGATTCAAAGGTTTTTTTACTTTGTCCTTCGATCTCCCAAACTCCCCCAATTGCCTCCATACAGGTTCTAGGAGGTCCCCCATAGGCTAAAACAGCACTTTGGCAGCTTTTAGGTGGCGAATAGTCGAAGTCGAAGTTTTAAAGAGTCAATCAAATTCTAATCGAAGTTGGACTATTCCCTAGTCGAAGTTCACAAAAAATAGCTCAAAATTCTAAGTTTTTCAATTTGAAACTTCACCTCGACCTTTGATAAATCTGCCTGTTGGTGTTCCGCCGTACGCATTTCATACCCTCTGGTACGTAATCATAGGCATGACCTTCTTGCAGGAATCAGGGGAGAAGTGTCAAAGAAAGCTCAAGGCAAAGAATCAGAAATGTACATACAAGGAATCTGGAACTCAGGACAGAAGGGTATATATAAGGCAAGACAAGATGTCATAGTCATTGGTGTCTGAAGGGCTTATATATTTGACTTTGGCAGCAAATTGTGGCACGTGGTGTTATCCCTGGGTACAACGCTATCTCTGTGTCTGAGCAGTGCTCCCCCATCTGTTTACAGCCAACCAAAGCAGTTAAAGGGATACTGTCATGGGAAAAAAAACATTTTTCAAAATGAATCAGTTAATAGTGCTGCTCCAGCAGAATTCTGCACTGAAATCCATTTCTCAAAAGAGCAAACTGATTTTTTTATATTCAATTTTGAAATCTGACATTGGGCTAGACATATTGTCAATTTCCCAGCTGCCCCTAGTCATGTGACTTGTGCTCTGATAAACTTCAATCACTCTTTACTGCTGTACTGCAAGTTGGAGTGATATCACCCCCCTCCCTTTTCCCCCCCAGCAGCCAAACAAAAGAACAATGGGAAGGTAACCAGATAGCAGCTCCCTAACACAAGATAACAGCTGCCTGGTAGATCTAAGAGAAACACTCAATAGTAAAAACCCATGTCCCACTGAGACACATTCAGTTACATTGAGAAGGAAAAACAGCAGCCTGCCAGAAAGCATTTCTCTCCTAAAGTGCAGGCACAAGTCACATGACCAGGGGCAGCTGGTAAATTGACAAAATGTCTAGCCCCATGTCAGATTTCAAAATTGAATATAAAAAAATCTGTTTGCTCTTTTGAGAAATGGATTTCAGTGCAGAATTCTGCTGGAGTAGCACTATTAACGGATTCATTTTGAAAAAAACATGTTTTCCGATGACAGGATCCCTTTAAGGAGCAGGAAGGAGGCATAAGGTATGGGGTGAGGTGCTGCTCGGGTGGGGGAGACAGATGGGGACCCCCGGAGGTCAGAAGGGTGGTCCTTCAGATTGCAGCCCCAGTTGGCCCAGGAGACACCAGTCCGATGCTCACTATGCAGTGGCAATGCAATCACAACATTTGTATTCAACAAATTGAGTTTAACAAATTTGTATTTCATTTATTGATAATGTGCACCTGTACTACCGACTTTACACCAAAATAATTGGCTCTGTTCCTCAGAAATATAAATCATGTTCAGCATGACACTTCTCCTGAACTGCAGCACCTAATAACACTAACCTAGCAGTCAAGCTGCATTTTGAGGTGTGTGTCACGAAGATGGGTTGTTGGGTTCTCCTCACTGATTAAAATGAGGGTTATGACAATTCCGAGAGATGCTTTGTGCAAGTTAATCCATTTCAAAGCTTGCTGTATTTTCTGCAGCACACATCAATCTTTGGGAAAATATTTATATTTCATGGCAATGCAACCCAATGACAATGTTTGATGTTTGTCAGAGGAATCTGTGATGGCAGATGGAAAGAGCTTTTTATAAGTCTTTTAAATGTTATTTCATCTGATCAGTTTCAGATCACTGAAGAAAAGCTGCTCATTAATGGCTTAGAAGTAGGAGTCAGATGAAACTGCCTGCCTGGTCAGGAGGCAGAGTACAGACCTAATAGGGATGATTTGTGAAGGTAAGGGGAATGTGGAATTTGGAACGCCATGATTTTTTTATCCGTTATGCATTTCTCCCTGCATTTCTCTGCATTTTTTGATCCATTAATTGCTTCTGCGCTCATAGTTGCAACTGCACCTGATGCAACAAAACAGGAAGCAATTGCACTTGCATTTTGACAGAAATTGGGTGCAAGTTGCATCTAGTATTTTCAGAGTGCGCAACATTCATCAGAAGAGGCAGGCTGGAGTCTTTGGCAAGTGCAGAGACACGTTTAGATGCAACTACCGTAACAAATTGTGCGGTTGTAGCTGCACTCCCTTGCGTTCCGTTTTTCTGCGTTCAGCCGCAGGGGAGCGCAGGAATAGATGCATTACATTTTTTCCAATGGGGCTGTACTCACACAGGTACGTATAGGCGCCGAACGCAGGAAAATTGCAGCATGTTGCGTCTCAACCTGCGTTCGGTGCCTACACGTGCCTGTGTGAGTACAGCCCCATTGGAAAAAATGTAATGCGTCTGAACGCAGAAAAACGGAATGCAGGGGAGAGCAGCTACAACCGCTCATGCGTAAGAGCCCTAATTATGTTTTTTATTTTAAGGAGAACTTGAAAATGATAAGAAAAATCCCTAAAAAAATGAACCCTGCTCTTAAAATTGGCAGAACATGTATTTCCACACATTGAGGGGCAAATTCATCAAGGGTTGAATATCGAGGGTTAATTAATCCTCGATATTCGACTGGGAATGAAAATCCTTCGACTTCGAATATCGAAGTCGAAGGATTTTGCACAAATACTGCGATAGAACGATTGAAGGAATAATCGAATGATTAAATCCTTCGAATCGAACGATTCGAAGGATTTCAATCCAACGATCAAAGGATTATCCTTTGACCAAAAAAACTTAGACAAGCCTATGGGGACCTTCCCCATAGGCTAACATTGGGTTCGGTAGCTTTTAGGTGGCGAACTAGGGGGTCGAAGTTTTTTCTTAAAGAGACAGTACTTCGACTATCGAATGGTCGAATAGTCGAATGATTTTTAGTTCGAATCATTCGATTCGAGGTCGAAGTCGTAGTCGAAGGTCGAAGTAACCCATTCGATGGTCGAAGTAGCCAAAAAAACACTTCGAAATTCAAAGTTTTTTTACTTCGAATCCTTCACTCGAAGTTAATGAATTGGCCCCTAATATTATGAAAGAAGGAAAAGTAACCATGCCCATCGTGTCCTGTGTTGGATGTTATGTTTAAAAGGGAACATTTCAAATATCTTAATAAAATGACAGTTGTTCCACCACCCTGGTGGTCTTCCATGTGCCCATTATGCTTTATTTACCAAAATGCATTGCCAGAATAATAAGCGTTATTTGTTGGCTGGAGTGGGTTGCTCAAAATAAATCTGTATCCTCAACTGTCAGCTTTTGGCAATAAAGCAACTGAATGAGTGGCAAGAGCGTGCCAACCAATGTTCCCTCTAAGGTGTGTGCTTGTGCACAAATTTTGAGGCTGCCACAAATTGTGGTGCACGGAATTAATTTGTTGTGAAAACACAAAATGTTGTATGAATTCTGACCTGAGCGCACAAGTTAAAAATGTGCACACAATAATTTTTTGCTCAAATAGCCGCTAAGGCATTAGAGGAAACATTGGTGCCAACTGCCAGTGCATCAGAGAAGGGCATTTAGGCCTAGATGATAGTGGAACATTACATGAAGCTCTAATCAGACAAATAAATAAAGACATCTTGCTACATTTCACATTTTTTACTGGGAGCTTTCTGCCCTTTAAAGACAGTAAAAAATATTCTACTTAATTTATCTAACACTAAGCATAAGCTTCAGAGTCAGATGCAATTTGTTGAGCTCAGCTTAAATGATGAGTCTTACTTATTTATCTCTGCCGGAGGTAATGTGCTGATTTTTCTATCTATAACGGAGCAAGGGGGAATTGGATGGGGTCATGTTAATTAGTGTATGATAAAATATGGTTATTGTAAGAAAAAGTTGCATGCAACAGCCAAAGGCATCGTATTAATATTAGAAAGTTAAAATGTATATACCGCTGGGCAGGCAAGCGCATTCCCGTTTAACACTTCAGCAGTTCACTTCTTAAAGCACAAGTATTACTCCTGCCAAGGGCTGCAGATTAAAGGACCAGTAACATCAAAAAAAAATTTTTAAAAAATGTATTTGTATACTACGGAAAAAAAACACCAACACATATTAAACTTTCAAATTACTAAGTCTTTATTTGGAAATAACTTACCAAATCTCTGTTGGCGCTCCTCTTCAGAAAAGGCGACAGGGTGACGATCCATCATGCGGCGCTCTATTTCTCCTCCCTGGCTATGTCCTATAAGGAAGGCAGGGAGGAGAAATCGAGCACCGCACGCTGGATCACCCGATCGTCTTTTTTGAAGAGGAGCACAAGCGGCGATCCGGTAAGTTATTTCTAAATACAGACTTTGAGATTTTAAAGTTTAATATGTGTTGGTGTTTTTTTTTCATAGTACAGGTATAGGATCCCTTATCCGGAAACCCGATATACAGAAAGCTCAGAATTACGGAATGGCATAGACTCCATTTTATCCAAATAATCCAAATTTTTCAAAATTATTTCCTTTTTCTGTGTAATAATAAAACAGTAGCTTGTACTTGATCCCAACTAAGATATAATTAATCCTTATTGGAGGCAGAACCAGCCTATTGGGTTTATTTAATGTTTAAATGAATTTCTAGTAGACATAAGGCACGAAGACGCAAATTATGGAAAGATCCGTTATCCGGAAAACCACAGGTCCCGGGCATTCTGGAAAACAGGTCCCATACCTATATACAAACAAACTTTTTTTAAAAACATTTTGATGTTACTGATCCTTAGGATTCCTATACCTCTGGGCAGACAAGCATCTGCCTCCACTTTACACTTCTTCAGCTCCTTTGTTAAAACTGAAAGAGACAACATTACTCCTGCTAAGGACGGTGACCAAGATGTGTGCATCTGCAATTGTATAAACTGGAGTACTTTGTTTATTGGCTCTAGGTTTTTCATCATGTCCCTCCCCCCCCCAAAAAAAAACCTAAATGAGTAGAGAAGAGAAGAGGTTGAAGGATAGGAAAGGTAAACCATGGCCGACTGCCCAGATCTTAGGAACCTTAAAGAGGTTGTTCACCTTCCAACACTTTTTTCAGTTCAGTTGGTTTCAGATAGTTCACCAGAAATAAAGACCTTTTCCAATTACTTTCTATTTTCTATGTGTGACTGTTTTTCTAATATTGAAGTGTAAAGTTTAATATTTCACCTTCTAAAGCAGCTCTTCTTCTAAATTTAGCATTATTCAGTAACCCAAGTTCAGGAGAACCAGTGTCTGCATTGTAATGGCCAGCACTGTGACCAACAAATGCAAGTGTTTCTTGAGTTACCATTAAGGATGCAGTTTTTCCCCTTAGTGCCCTACCTACCATTTGTATCTAAAGTCATAATAAACGTAGATTTGTCCAAATCTATATGCTGCAAAAAGTTCTGTTAGCCAAATGCCAAGCCAACCCCAATATTTCTACTACTAGTCACACCTGGGACCTCATTTATCAAACTCAGAATTTTTCTGATTATTTTAAAGAAAAAAGTCAGACCAAACTAGAATCCACAATTGGATCTTATTATTAATAAAAAAAATCACGATTTTATCAGTTATGGGATGAACGCGGAAAAAATGTGTATTTTTTCCCGAATAGCTAAATTTTTTCAGGCTCCCCGAAAAGCTAAAATTTTTGGATCCTTGCCCGAAAAGTCCAAAATAGTCAGACTTTTGGGCTAATTCCAGCGCAGACCACAGAACCTTCCATATAGGATAGGGACTTCTCCCATTGACTTAGAGTATATACAACCTCGGTAGGACCGAGAATCTGGATTTTTGGATTAAGACTTTTTCCATCCTCAGGGGTATAATAAGGGGCAGATTTATCAAGGGTCGAATTTCGAATTTGAAAATCTTTAAAATTCGAATTCAAAAAGACCAACCGAAAATGAATCAAAGTTTTTTTGGCCGAATAGGTCAGTTTTTGGATTTGTATCGTATGAATCAAAGTAATAGCGCATTCAATCTAATTCGATTAGAAGTTTTTCTGAAAAAAACTTTGATTTTTCAAAGTCCAAATAGGTTCTAGGAGGTCCCCCATAAGCTAAAACAGCAATTCGGAGGTTTTAGATGGCGAATGGTTGAAGTCGAATTTTTAAAGAGACAGCCCAGTGTTTTAGGTAAGTCAATACAATCACTTGGGGTGCCTAACTTTTGGCACCCTCAAGTAAATAGGCCTTTCCTTCTCATTTAAATCTAATCAACAATGCTGCCTCAAGATGTATCAAATGCTTGTAGTCTCTGCTTTATCAAATCAGGTACCAGGTCAACCCAACTACTCATGAGACGCTTCATTTTCTTTGTCCTCCAGGGTCAAAGTTGCCAGTTCTCCCCTGAAAATTGAAAATGTTCAAATAAAATACACTGTACAAATGTAATTATTGGGATATTGTATTGTACATATGCACTTATTATAGGATCCTGGGAATATTATCGTTCTTTTTCATAATCGGCTGCATTATCTCACTGTAAATGGCTTTCGGTGAATTTGATGTCAGAGAATGCGCTGTTCACAATTTTAATTCTAATGACATTCCTGTCCCAAGTTGTTGGCAATGAAGCAGAAAATGAAAACTATACAGGCAAGTGAGCTTCCTATCAGTTAATAATGGTTTCCATAGAGACCTTAAATGCACAAATAAACTCTCCGTATTGCAACTGCTTCAAGCTAGAATGGATGTTTAAAGATATTCGACGAACCTTTTCATTTCATAGAAATATTATTATCAAGGCATCATAAAATTGAATTAATGGAGAATGAATTCAACAAACTTTAAAATCTTTGTACATGTTTATGTAGCAATCGCTGAATTCTCTTAGTGATGGGCGAAGTTGTGGCGAATTCCCGTGATTCACCACCGGAATATAAATTTGTGAAACCACCGCTAAAATTCCCCGGGCATTTTCAGACTCCAACATCAAAAATTAGATACTGGCGCCATTTTTCGAATTTTTCGTCGTTTTGTAAATTTCACGGGAAATTCACAAATGTTTTGGTGAAGCGAAACGGCCCAAATTCGCCCATCACTACTATTACTGTTTTTTTAAAAAACAATTAAAAGTTGTCAACGTCTGCAGAATTCCCTGTCTTCCATTATAACCAGCTAATGTGTGCAACCCTCATATTCCCTATATTTTTATATGAATTTGTAAATGAACCTTAAATTAACTTTTAGTATGATTTAGAAAGTGATATTCTGAGACAATTTGCAATTTTTTTAATTGTTTGTGATTTTTGATTTATTTTAGCTTTTTATTCAGCAGCTCCTCCTCAATTTCTGTAATATGGTCGCTAGGCTTCAAACTGCCTAGCAACCATTCATTGATTTGAATAAGAGACAGGAATATGAATAGGAGAGGCCTTAATAGATGAGTTAATACAAATTAACAATAAGGGGCAGATTTATGAAGGGTTGATTTACGAAGTTTGTTTGAACTTTGAAATTCTAAGAAAAAATAAAGACCGACCAAAATTTTTTTTTGATCGAATTCGAATCGAAGGATTTGCCCCAAAAAGCTTAGATTTTTCAAAGTCCACCAAATGACTCCAAATAGGTCCTAGGAGGTCCCCCATAGGCTAAAATAGCAATTCTGTAGGTTTTAGATGGCAATAGTTGAAGTCGAAGTTTCAAAGAGACAGTTCATGATAAATTTCGATATTCGAATAGTCAGATTTTTTTCAAATTCAAATCGAATTTTGGCCTATTTGATAGTCGAAGTACACAAAAATAGCTCGAAATTCAAATTTTTTTACTTCGATTTTCAATTCGACCCTTGATAAATCTGCCCCTAAATGTGTAGCCTTACAGAGCATTTGTTTTTGAGATGGGGTCAGTGACCCCCATGTGAAAGCTGGAAAGAGTCAGAAGAACAAGGCAAATAATCCAAAAACTATAAAAAAAAAAGAAAAAGTGAAGCACAATTGACATACTGAAAGTTAACTTAAAGGTGAATCACACCTAGGGTTCCCACCTGTCTGGGTCAAGACTGCCAGATTTCAAGGAAAACGGGCAGGATCTTCCTTGATTGACATTTGATGCCAATTGATGGTCATTATGTCATGGCCCCGCAATATCGCTCACTCTTCCTGCAATGTCACTGGCCCAAACTTCTGATGTCATGGCCCTGCCATGACATCAGGAGAAAGAAAGAGGCTGCTCTGATGTTCTTCTGCTTAGGAAAAAAAATAGAAACCTTTCTCACATCTTTCCTAAGCAGAAGAACATCAGAGCAGTCCCCTGATGTACTGTTTGCCAGCGCCTTTTTGTTGAAAAGTTTGGAAAATAAACCTGTGTTTTGCCTGAAGAACCGAAGTGTCCATGATCCTCTGCTAAATCTGCCTATCATTGCTAATTCCCCTTAAAATTACTTGTACACGCAGCCACCTTGTCACAATATATATATATATATATACTGTATATATATATATATATATATATATATATATATATATATATATATAATTTTTTCATAATAAGTCAACTGAAATAGTTTTAACTTTAGTCATATTCGTTCAAAAAGCCCTGAATTTTTCCAGTCATTTAAGTTGATTATAATGAGAGTTCTGGAATAGCGTTATTAAAAATTCTTCCTTCGCACATCAGATACAAAGCCTGGTGGTATCTGAAAACTAATTGCCTCTGTATCAACAGTCAAACTCTCGAAGACCATGAAATGTTGGTTTCTAGAGAAGACCAATCATTCCTGACCAATAATGTCATGTCTATATCTGGTAACGCATTATGAAGTGCTCAGCCAAATATAACTTAATGTAATTCTATGCCATAAGATTTAAAAAACATAATGAAAAAGTTGTGATTATTTTATATTAAATTTTGTGTGTGTGTGTGTTTATATATATTAAAACTTGGAAGGTCTTCAGTCTAGTTCTAAGGTACTAGAAGAAATTCATTTTTTTGTTCTTCTGGAGAGTGATAATTTGCTTTCAGAAAGGAGCTCCTGGAACGAGCAGCCATGTTGGGGCAAACGCATGCGCATAATGAATGAATGCCGCAACTTTCTCATTATGTGCATGACATTAGAAATGCATGTGCTCTGACTGATATGGCTGATGTGCTTCCCTCTACTACACATCTCATAGGGTACAAACGAACGGGTGGCAACCAGTCAAGCTTCTGATGAAGTGACGTATTAGTCACGAAACGAGTCAAGCTACTCTCCCTGCCCGCTTGTACACATGGTTTTAATTTGGATCAATAAAGACAAATTTTTATCCTATATTTGGTTCCACTCTGGATGAATTGTTTCCCGGTTGCCACCCGTTCGTTTGTGCCCTATGAGATGTGTTGCCTAATGCTGCTCCAGACCGGCACTCGTTTTCGGCGACCGGAAGTTACATCTATCTATCCGTAACGGCGTTCCACATTGTTGCTGTGCTTCCCTCTACTCTCTGCTCTGGCCAGAATGTGTGAGACGCAGAACAGATATTTGTTCCACTTGTCTACATTCTGCCCAACAGGGTTGGACTGGGCCAGCGGGACACCGGGAAAAAACCTGGCAGACCCTGACTCTTGGGGGCACGTCAGCCCTTCAAAAATGATCTTCAGGTGTCGGGAAAAAAAGGATAAGCACACATGCGCAATCGCGGCAAAAACCTGTATGCGTGCATGCACAATTAAGAGGAGAAAAACCCAAGAATGCGCATGTGCAATTTCGGCACAAACGCGGTGCACTACGTCAGGTGCAAGGGACCAGAAGGGGGGCCCAGAGACAGCAGCCCCGGGGGGCCTCAGCCACCCAGGCCGACCCTGATGGTCAATGTCATGTCCTCTGCACTGACTGACTTGGAGCACATTGGCTTTTCTCCAACTGCAGAGAAAATGTAGGTGGAGAAAAGCTGCGGCTGTACACTCATGGATGAATTCTTGTAGAAGATGAGAGATGTGCCTTCCTGCTTTGCTATTCACAGGACAACACAACAGAACACGTAATGTACTTACAACAGGGTTTACTTTCCCTTTAGGAGTATTTTCAATTCACTGCCGACAAATTAAAAACAAACAAAAAAAATGTTTTTGTGCTAAAATGTTTGAGTGTGGTGATACAATTAAAAACCTCAGCATGTTAATAAACCTGCTGTGGAGATATATGGGTTCCATTAGCTTTCTCATTAGATTTAACCGGGATTGTTTCTCTAACAATGAGTCATTTGTCTCTGTTTCTGCTTTTCCTATTTACTATACTACAGAATTCTTTTTTTTATTTAAAGTCTTCTTTCTCCGCACCTTCATTTTCCTGGAGCTCATTACTTTCACCCGGCGTAGAAAGTTTGTGCAAATAAGAAATCGGATGAAACTATAAGAGGCTTATATAGGGTTGGATTTTAGTTGTTTTAGAGGTTTTTGAAACCACGACTAAACTAACGAACGCTAAAACCACGATTGTCAACAAGTTTATTAAAAGATCTGAAAAAGTACAAATGAAAGAAAGAGCCGTAAAAAATAAGAATACATCGAAAACCTCTAAAAATTTGAGTTTTTCAGGCAATTCCTAGTGAAACAAAAATCCAAAAATCTCTAAAAGTCTGAATTGATTTAAAGGGGTCCAATCAAATCAGCGCAGCTACCGCTGTTTTCTATTACACCTTGACAACTTTTACTTGGCAAAGTTTTGCCCTAGAGGTTTTTGTGGTTTTTACACTTAATAAATCTTAAATTTTTAGAAATATAGGAAAATTGCAAATTTCGAGATAAAGTATATCTTCGGGACTTCTCCCATTGACTTATTTACAACCTCGGCAAGTCTGAGATGATGGATTTTCGGCTTTTTTCATCCTTGGGTTATACTAAGGGGCAGATGTATTAAGGGTCGAATATCGAGGGTTAAAAATCCGAATTAAAATCCTTCAACTTCGAATATTGAAGTTGAAGGATTTTGCGCAATTCGTTCGAACGATCTAAGGAATAATCGTTCGATCGAACGAATAAATCCTTCGAATTGAACGATTCGAAGGATTTTAATCCATCGATCGAAGGATTTCCTTCGATCAGAAAAAACTTGGAAAGCCTATGGGGACCTTCCCCATAGGCTAACATGGACTTCGGTAGCTTTTAGGTGGCGAACAAGGGGGTCGAAGTTTTTCAGTACTTCGACTAACGAATGGTCGAATAGTCGAATGATTTTTAGTTCGAATCGTTTACTTTGAAGTCAAAGTCGTAGTCGAAGGTCGAAGTAGCCCATTCGATGGTCGAAGTAGCCAAAAAAACACTTCGGAATTCAAAGTTTTTTTTCTCTATTCCTTCACTCAAACTTAGTGAATGGGCCCCTAAATCACGAAAAAAATCTAGTTTTTTTCAGATTTTATAGTTAAGGAAACGCAGTCTCATAGGGTACAAACGAACAGGTGGCAACCAGTCAAGCTTCTGATGAAGTGACGTATTAGTCACGAAACGCATCAAGCTACTCTCCCTGCCCGCTTGTACATATGGTTTTAATATGGATCAATAAAGACAAATTTTTATCCAATATTTGGTTCCACTCTGGATGAATTGTTTCCCGGTTGCCACCCGTTCGTTTGTGCCCTATGACATGTGTTACCTAATGCCGCTCCAGACCGGCACTCGTTTTCACGGACCGGAAGGTACTTTGACTATCGAATGGTCGAATAGTCAAACGATTTTTAGTTTGAATCGCTCTATTCGAGGTCAAAGTTGTAGTCGAAGGTCGAAGTAGCCCATTCGATGGTCGAAGTAGCCAAAAAAACACTTCAAAATTCTAAGTTTTTTTTCCTCTATTCCTTCATACGAACTTAGTGAATGGGCCCCTAAATCACGAAAAAAATCTAGTTTTTTTCAGATTTTATAGTTAAGAAAACGCAGTTGGAGCAATTTGCAGGTTTGCGACAACTGCGCATGTGCTGAAATGAAACACTTTCAAAAAACAGTATATTTAATTTTTAAGCAACATCTTAAATATCCAACAGCCTTTTTTTCTGTGTTTGTGATGCTATTGCTATTAATAATGCTAATAATGCTATTATTATACAGAAATCCGCTGTACCCATCCCTGCCAGCTCCTAATGATTACAGGATATATGCAATGCATTGTAATAAAAGGATTCATTTCCTTCCATGAATATTCTAAGAAATGCACTCAGTCGCCAAGGCCATTTCTATTCACAAAACTATATTTGAATCCCATTATTTATTGCCCCAATTCTTGCTGACTAAACAATTTATATAAACAATTAACATAAAAGCGGCTATAGGTAATCAACATTATTCCCTGAACAAGCAAAACGCTCAAAAGACATAAATTAGAAATTTATCCGAGCAGATATTCCATTAGATTTTTTTCAGGCAATTAATCTTTTAAATGTTCAACACTTGCCTGTAATATATTTCAGATGAATCCACTTGCTTTAATTTACTGTGTTTTCTACTACTGTAAATATGAAGAAATGAACTCAAGTAAACATTGGATATTTTGAAAAGTTCTAGATAATAGTGTTACTGTGAGGCTTACCAACAGTAAGGGGCACATTTATCAAGGGTCAAATTTCGAGGGTTAATAAACCCTCAAATTCGACCCTCGAATTTAAATCCTTCGAATTCGAATATCGAATTCGAAAGATTTAGCGCAAATCCTTCGATCGAACGATTCGAACGATTTTAAGCAATCGATCGAAGCATTTTTCTTCGATCAAAAAAATTTAACAAAAGTGCTGGGGAAGGTCCCCATAGGCTAACATTGTACCTCGGTAGGTTTAAAGTGGTGAAGTATGAAGTCGAAGTATTTTTTAAAGAGACAGTACTTCGACTATGGAAAAGTCGAACGATTTTTTACTTTGAATCATTCGAATCATTCGATTTGATCAAATTCGATAGAATTTGACCCATTCGATGGTCGAAGTACCCAAAAATTCGAATTTTTTGTCATTCGAATCCTTCACTCGAGTTTAGTAAATCTACCCCTAAGAGTAACTCATACCACATTTACTTACCTTCTCTGCTACTTTAAAGCAGCCCTTTAATTAATAGCCCATAACTAATAGAGTGACAATAGGGGCATGCTCTTGCGTTGCTTAGCACTCTAGCACTTGTGCCCTGGGGATCAGTTATTGACCCCTAAAATGTATTTTTATATATATATATATATATATATATATATATATATATATATATATATATATATATATATATATATATATATATATATATATATATAGTTAACTGCCATTTCCAACAGCTATGTCCTCAGGAAAGAGGCAGTCAGGGACTGGGCTGGCGAGACACTGGGTAAAAACCTGGTGGGCTCCGGTCCTCAACTCTACCCTGGCGGGAGTGTGGTGGTGGTGACCAGTGCTGTATGGAAGAGCTTCACCTGGCTATTGGGGAGGGGTCTTCAGTGGCCACCCTTTGGCATGCTGCAGGAAATGTGCATAGGGCACTCTGCCACACTTCTTTTGGGACTGCCCTTTTATTCAGCTCATGTGGACAGAAGTAACTGATCTCCTCAGCCATTTTTAAGACCACTAAGTTCCCACAGATCCACTTTACTATTTGGCAAACCACTGTCAAACTTATGCATAAATCCCCAAGCCCCGGGCAAAAAAATATAAATGGCTACCCGGCTAGCAATAGCGTTGAAATGGAAACCCAGAAGCACAGGGAGAGGTCCATCAAGAAAGTAGTTTGGAATTAATAAAGAGGCCCAAGTTGAGTAGGAAGTTGGGATCATGATGACTCCCTCATCTGTATCTAAGGGAGCAAAGATTTAACATTCTCCTATGGCGTTCCCATTTAGTTCAGTGTTTGCAAATTTTCTGTTTAAAAAAAAAAGTCAAACCTTATAAGGAATGACTTGAACAATTTGCGAATATGTTGCTTTTACTGTTGCCAACTTTTTAACATGGTATTTATAATAGATTTAGGTGTGCTAAGCTCTTGACTTTAGTGAGCTCATTTCCAGGAATTCACGCTTACTTCAACAATTATTTACAAAATACATCTACGGCTGAGCCGAGTTTATGAATGTTTACTTAATCTGAGCAATTTTCCTGCTAAGGAAAAACAAGCATTTGCATTGGCTTGCAGTGGAGCATTAATCCTCAGTTGTCCATCTCATTTGAAGAGCTGGCCCTGCATAATAAAGTCTTATTGTAATGTGGCTCTGTGGTGAAGAGACTCAGTTGTAAAATTGGACTCTGAGCCTGAGAAGCTGAAGCTGGGATCTAATGCTTAGATTCTGTATTCTTGACTCATTTGCCAATTACTAGGCAACGTTCTGCCAACAGGATTTATGTAATGTGCAAGACACTGGATCATGAAGCACCTCCATAGTCCTGGCATCTGTGTAAGTACGGCAAAACAAGTGATACAGGCCCAAGACTCATATAGGTCATAGCCCAGCACTGACAGAAGATAATATTGTCTTAATTTGTATTGTAAATAGCATGTTTGGATAAGCATGGATGCAAATGTAACATCTGATTTGCAAATAGCTCCTGTGTTGTAGGCAAGTCATATACTTCTGCTTCCATATCTTCAAATCAATTCCATGTAAACATGTTTTGTGCATGCAACATGTTCCCCAAACTGTTGACACAAAGTAGGACACATTGAAATGTCAAGAATATCATATTATACATTGTAGCCTTAAGGTTTCCTTTCAATAGAAACCCTAGATGAAAACTGCCCAGACCATTATTACACCTTTTCCACTCTATATGGTCTGCATTTTGCATTGAGGCAGGTAGTGTTCTCCTGGCATCTTCCAAGTCTAGACTTGTCTATCAGACTGTCAGAGGATAAAATACAATTTATCATTCAATAGAACTGGAGCCTTTCCATCACTTCATCTAACACTTGGCATTGCTCATGATGATTAGGTGTTTACCCTGCACCCATAAATCACCACACTCCCTGTGTCTTGTGCGGACATTGCTTTTGGAGACAGTTTGGGACTAAGCAGTGACTGTGTGAGAATATTAGCTGCTGGTCCAGTGGGGGGTGCAATGGGGATGCCCGTCGCACCCACGGCGGGGATGCCCACTGTGTCCTCTCTTTACATGCTCCAAACTTTGAATTACACCCAATTTCGCCACTTCCAGGTTTGATGTGAGTGATGCATATGATGTCATCACGTTTGGCGTGAAAACAAAATATTTAAAGGAGCCATGTCCCTATTCGTGACCGTGCCTGTCCCTGACTCTGTCTAGTTAAGCCATCTGTCCTGATCTTTGCCTGTTATCTGACAACTCTCCTGGATCCTTTTTCTGTGCCGCGATTTTGGTGTG
Organism: Xenopus laevis; assembly: GCF_017654675.1. Lineage (NCBI taxonomy): Eukaryota > Metazoa > Chordata > Amphibia > Anura > Pipidae > Xenopus > Xenopus laevis. The sequence continues at coordinate 5,607,540 of NC_054378.1, forward strand.
TTTGACCCGGTCTGTGAACCTGACTACTCACTCTCTTCTCCTGATTTTGTACCACATTGCCTGACTGTTTCCGACCTGGCCTGGCCATTGACTACACTTCCTGTTTCCTGTTCTACTACTACACACTCGGTTCCCTAGCCTGCTCAGAACTCTCTCGTTGCTCCTCTCTCACTAAGACCTTGCGGCACCTGAGTATTGGAGGGCTCCTCCCGAAGCCAAAGGCAGCTGCTAAAGGCAGAAGAGACTGGGTTGTTTGAGTAAGTTCTGAGCTTGGGATACCCTACATTACAGTCTGTTTAAGATGGAACACCAACATATCTTTGGTTAAAGATGTTTCAGATACCTTTGGTGATATAGTGTATTAAATACAGGGCTATCATAAAAGAGCTGCTTCTGTTGGTGAAATCAGGAGGACAACTGTATCTAACTGCAGCAAAAATGTGCAGGGTATTCATACTAAATTAGCTCTGCTTGTTCTGTGTTTAACAGTACTATTGCTATAAATAGTAGTCTTCTCTATTTGAACATTGAGTTGGTGACAGATCATCATGTTAAGTTATATATTCTTTTATGCTTGTCTTGCATCTCTCCACCTTAATAATATCCCTGTGTGATAAAAGTCTCTGAATGCACAAATAACATTACATGGCTAAATACTGAAGAAGAACGGCAGTATCAGTATAACGATGGCTAAGAATATTCCAGTCCTAAAGAAAGAAACTTGTGAGTTTTCCAAGAGAGGTGTTATGAAGGTCGCAATTCTTTGTTGTCACACTGTTAAAAAATTGTTCAATAAACCCTGGCTAAGATGCTTTCCATGTAGGTGTCAAGGAGTTCGGGATTTACCATCCAAACAAGACTGTGATTTGTTTAATATTTTCTAATGCTTCGCAATAAAGCAAGAAGCACTAGCAAATACATCAGAGGAAAGCCTCTAGTCAAAATAAATAGGGTTATTGTCTTTGATAGATTTGTTGCTGTCTGTCCCCAGTGCAGTCCTGATAAATAGTCCCTTGGCATGCTAAATGGAAATGAGCCTGCTGCATTACACTGATATGCACTGTTAGCAATGAAAAGTAGAATGCGGAAGAAACAACTTGGATACATTTATAGATGCCATCCATCATTAACATCAATGTAGGATTATGCTTATGCTTGTACTGAGATGTTGTGTGGGAGGTCTCTTCTCTCTTTAGAATGTTATAGATTCCTGTAGAGATTCCTGTGTCATTTCCAATGTCATCTCTTGGCCAGACTCTCTTTTTCTCTCTCTTTGGGGCAAATTCACTAAGATTCGTAGTTGCGCCAGGCATAACTTCGCCGCACTTCGCCGCACTTCGCCACGCGTAGTTTCGCCAGCGCTCCGCAAATTCACTAAAATCCGAAGTTGCGCTCAGGGGTAGCGTAAGGTTGCAAAGTTGTGCTAGCATTGATTCGCTAAGCGAAGCGAAGTTACGCTAGCGATGCTTAATTTGCATACCGCGCCAAATTCTAATTTCAATGGAGGAATATGTAGCATCACTACAAATGCCTGGGAAACCTTCAAAACATCAAATAAAATCTTTATTTTGCCCTACACATGTGCCCACTGTATAGTTAAGGTGCCATGAGTTAGGAAATGTAGGGGGGAAGGAGGGGAGCCCCAAAAAAAAATTCGATCATTTTCAGCCTATCACCCATAATATAGAAAAAACGCCAGCCTTTTTTGGGACTTAGAAAAAATTTGAACTTTTTTTGAAGCAATCCCTATCTACTCTATTGCGCTTCGCCTGGTCTGAGATGGCGAAGGAAGTCTGGCGTAAAAGGTAGCGTTCAGTACAATGCGCGTGTTAGTGAATTTGCGTAGTTACGTCCGTTGCGCAAATTCGCCAGCCGTAAGGGTGCAAAGTAACACTAGCGAAGTTACGCCAGCATTCGTTAGTGAATTTGCGAAGTAACGAAAATGCCCAACGCTAGCGAATTGACGCTAGCGTTAGGCGCTTCGGCGCTTAGTGAATTTGCCCCTTTGTGCTTTCTCCTGGACTTCATCTGGATGGGAGTCAACATATAACTTTTGATGCCTCCCCTCAGATCAATAGAATTGTTTTGCCACCAATGTCGATTCGTTATATCTTTTTTTGGGATCAAGCACAAGTTACAGTACTTGTTATATTAAACCAATCCTATCCAAAGAAGAGTGTACCCACTTATTTTTTTATACATATTGCTAACAAATCCAAATGTATGCAAACTAAAACAAAGCATACCTTACAACTTGATTGCATCATCTTTTGGCCACCTTTGTTACCTTGAACAATGTGACATTTATTATATAAAAATATGTAATTTGTTAAATTATGATTGGCCCTGCTCCTAAAAGTGAAAATCTTAAATATTCTCTGATTTTCTGTCATAAATAGAGGCCTGTCCTGTTCTCCGTGAAGAGCAGAGAAATCACTGGCACAACATGGGTTATTTCTAGCAGGGAAAACCCTTGCTCATTTATTGCGGATGGAATGTTTCGGGGAGTAACCCCTTTGTCAAGCATGCTTGACAAAGGTGTTTACACCCCGAAACGTTGCATCCGCCTCCTTCAGTGAGCATACACCCTGAAACGTTGCCAACGCCTCCTTCATTGAGCACCAAGGGTAATTTCTTCTCTGTCCTGTTCTGCTGCATGGATTTTCCAGAGAGCACCATATATAGCTCCCATAGGAAGCCTGGCACTCTCTTGGTACACCATTGGTACCAATGTAAACCGTTCACCAACTGGATAGGGCTCTTGAAAGGATTTGTTTCTCTTCATATCATGGATTCTATTATAAATAGCCAAACATATAAACTGAATTAAATTCCTATGTATAGTTGTTAATTGGTTAAAAAATTCCAAATGCCAAGAACTTGAGCTTATTGGGTATGTGCTGATTAGAAATGAACTCTCTACTCTAGCTGACTCCATCAGCTTCTTTAATACCTTTAGAGCAGAAACATATGCTCAGATTTGGAGAGATTAGTCGCCTGGCGACAAACATCCTCTGAAGAAGAGGGGATCAATCGGCGGGCGACTAAATCTCCCTGAATCTGAGCATGTGTCTCTGTCCTTATCCAAATCGCACAACTGATTATTTGTATCACCAACATAACAGCTTTGTAACCCATTAACCTTAAGAGCACTCACTTTAGGCTCATTATTAACAGACAACCGATTACTAATATATTTCTTATTTCAAACGTGTAGACCTTGACAAATATCTGGGATCAGTCATGATGATCTCCCTTAACCATAGGTCACAACCTGTGATAATACATAACATGGCCCACGGATGAACTTGTTGAACTTGCTGAGGAGAAAAATTAAATGTGTGTTATTAGTTGTGACATGAAATTCCCAGTCTACATGTGTTAAGGAAAACTGTCACACAGCTGATATGGAAAAAAATAAATATAAATGCAATACTGAACAAAATGATGTTATTCACCTTATGGAAAACACAATTCAAGGAATGAAGTATAAACATTTAGGGGCAGATTTATCAAGGGACGGATTTCGAATAAAAAAACTTCAAAATTCGAATAAAAAAAGACCAACCAACATTTATTTAAAAAATCGAAGTGTTTTTCAGGTGAATAGGCCATTTAGATTATGTCATTTAATTTTTATTTTATCAGTTGAGCTGTTTGGGTGGGAGAGGAACCATCAACCCAAACACTGGCAATCAAAGATACTGGGGCCGAATTCAGATCGAAATCAGGTCGAAAAAGTACGTTTTATATATAGCATGCCCTAAAAATTGCATCACTTCTAATATTGACGATCGATTGACTAAAAGCTCACTTGTCTGACTTAAGAAGCAATTTTTTTTCGCAAATTTTCAGTGAATTGTGTGCGGTATTTTATAGCATGCAATATTTTGTATGTTATTTTAAGACATTTGGGGATTTATCAAGGGTCGAATTGAAAAATCAAATTTTTAAAATCGAATTTCGAACTAATTTTAGGGCAGATTTATCAAGGATCTAATTTCAAGTTCATGGGAGTTTCTAAAAACTCCCATCAACTCCCATAAACTTGAAATGAAAAAAAAAACGCATTGTCAAGGGGCGTCAAAATTATTTTGATGTGCGTCAATTTAGACGCCTGCGTCAATTTTTATACGTGCACCTATTTTGTCCAAATGCACTAAATTCAATGGTCGTCCAAATAATTTTGACTAGCGACGATTTTTATGCGCTCAACAGTTCTGACACGCGCCCAAACAATTGTCGCGCGCGTCAAAATTATTTTAACACAAATTGACTTCAATGCGTTTCACAAATTTTTCTCATTTTCAAGAGAAGTGAAACGGGACAAATTCGCCCAACACTATTGATAAGAAAGACTTTGCTGAATAAATAATTCATAATTTTAGGAAATTTCTTTGCATTATTCGTCTTTTCAGACATACCAGGTGGTTTGAGGGATCAAAAAGTGAGTTTATTTTCTAAGGGTACTGACTAATCTCCAACAAGCATTCAGGGCAGATCAACTTGGCATATGGGGGACCATTACAACATTTTGTAGAAACTTCTAATTTCACTAATTTCTGATTTCACTAATTTCTCTGGTATTAGCAAATGTCTATATATGTGCACTTGTGAACATGATAGTCAATGCATTAAGTTCACTAATATATTTGTATAGGTTTTTAATGAATCTGAGCTTTGTTAAATCTATTGAAATATTCTCTGCAGAAAATCTGTCCACAAAGTACTTTTCTTGACAAAAGTTCCTACTCATCATAACACAAGGGGCTGATGATCAAATGGCCAGTGAATGATTTCTTTGGCTATCTTTGAAAATAGCTTTTGCGAGAGCTTCCCAAGCACTGGCAATTAAAGCCACAACCAACAGAATATGTAAAGGTCACTTGTCAAGTGAAAATTGTTAATTAGGAAATGAACGAGTTACATTTCTTGTTCCCATTGTAAAAACAGCTTGATGCAAAGCACACGTTAAAAATAACATCAGCTCAGACAAGTGGAGATGGCAGGTTGAAAATGTTGCTGGACATAATGTTTGATGCACATTATTGCATAAAAGCAAAAATCTGTTAAGACCGAAGAACACAACAGGTGCCAGGTGCCAATTTGCTAATGAACGGGACCGTCGCTAGAGTTAATTTGCACTCTATCGCCAGCCGACTTTTCTAGGATGATAGTTACACCACAAATTCACTAAAGTGCGGATTTTACTGAACGTTAGCTCTTTCACCCGAATTGACTTCGCCACCTCAGACCAGGCAAAGTGCTATAAAGCAGCGAGATCTTCCTCAATCTTCTGTCACTTACATCATGTCCTGAGTGCCAAAAATGCATTAAAGTTCCGAAAAAGCTGGCAATTTTTCCTTTTTTGAAGCGAAATTGCCTGAAAAAGTCCTGACTTAATTTTTTTTGGGTAACTGGTTTTCTCCAGACATTTCATAACATATGGAACATTCATCTTACAGTGGGATCATGTGTAGGGCATTATATTAACGCTCTTGTCTTTATTTAAGTTCCCTGGACATAAAAAGTGGTAACTTCAAACATTTGCACCAACATTTATAATAAAGAGGTCCATACAACTAAGCGCAAGATGACTAGCGAATTTTCGCTAGGCACAAACTAACGCATCTTCGCAATGAAATGTTCGCACTGCCAAAGTAACGATATCGAAAAGTCGTCAATGTTCGTCGCCCAGGGCGAGACTTCGCATATTAGTTAATTAGCGTAGTGGTAGCGAATTTGCGCCTGGCAAAGTGGTGCGATATGCAGCGCCGGATTTGTAAACAAGGCACCCCTAGGCCGGCGACTCCCTCTACCCCGGAGGCACATTTTGTGCCTTAAGCTACCAAAAAATACCTTACCCTTTAAACAAAACAGGGATTGTTTGTCCATATATTGCAATATATTTAAGCTGAACAACTACGTCAAAGTCATCCCATATCTGGCCAGTCAGAATCAATTTTCATCTGATTCATTAAGAATTCTATTGCTTCATTATACATTTTATAAAGGGACTAAGTTTTACCTGCAATTTGCTGCTTTCAAGGTTAAAACTCCCAAACTTGTTTGCCCTTTCATTGGCCACCAGTGAGATCACCTAACTATGGGGGGTGGAGCTACAACATGGAGCTGGCCACTGCTCCTGTATAAAATATATTGCAATATTGCACAAACAATCCCTGTTTTGTTTAAAGGGTAAGGCATTTTTTGGTAGCTTAAGGCACAAAATGCTTCAATATTTTAAATATATTGTTAATGGGTTGAGTGGAGAAGACCTCTTGTATTTGTCTGTATGTGGTCACAGCCTCATTGCACCCCCACTTAATGGTTTAAAAATTAGTGATGAGCACAACTTTTCCCTGTTAGTTATATTTTATAGAGGAGAAGTGACCAGCTCCATGTTCTAGCTCCCACCCTTTCCAACTATAGTCAGGTGATCCCACTGGTCAATAAAAGGGCCAACATGGAAACTGTTTATTCAGTTCAAGTTTTTTAATTATTTCAAATGTTTTTTGAGCTTGCCAATCCACAAAATCAATATAATACAAATGAATGGTTTGCTTCGGTTGCATTTTTTATTCAGATATTTTAATAAGGTAACATTTGTGAGTGTTTTTTAATTATGAGTTTATTTTAAGTAGAAATAAATAAGAAAATTACACTAAATTGACTTTTATAGATGCTTGTGGGTATTAGATATTTAATTTTTTTCATTCCAGTTTCCAGGATTTTTTTTTTCAGTTCAGATATATATGGAAAATCTTACATTTGAATATATTGCTTGATGGTGAGCATAACTTTTTTTACATTTAAGTAAAGAGACAGAAGCACTAAAAAAAAAAAAGAATCTCGGCACCTTGGAATCATTCATATCAACACAAGCTGACCATCAGTGATGGGCGAATTTGTCCCGTTTTGCTTTGGTGAAAAATTCCTGCGAAATTCACAAAATGGTGAATAATTCACCCACATTAAAGTCAATGGGTGTCGGAATAATGTTGACGCGTGACCGTTTTGACGTAAGTGACTATTCCGATGCGCGTCCAAATTTTTTTGACGCCGGTGTATTTTCACTACAGTTTTGTGGATTTATTCACCAGTGGCGAAACGCGAAAATTTACTACAAATTCGCGCCTGGCAAATATATTCGCCCATCACTACTGACCCTATGTAGATAGAGTAACAAAGTGGGGAAAGACTATTTTAGCTGCTAGGCTTGGTCTCTCAGCAGGGTAAAAGATTAGAATTGATAAGAAACTGGAGGCGCGCTTATCTATGTACCATTGTTATTTTGGAGAAAATGACAATTGTATTCCATTATTTACTGTATAAACCAGTGATGATCCAGAAGATTGCGGTATTAAGATATAACTGGTAAGAGTTTTTCACTGGATTCTTCATTTTAGATATTTTTCTTTATTTTGAAAACAAGTGTAGAACATGAAAACCCAAATTCTGTGACCCTTAGTAAAAAGCTTTTGATAAATGCTTTAATAAACTGCCCATGGCCATAAACATCAAGAAAATATGGCAATTTTATCTAATTTTCTGCATAGAACTTGCCAGGCAAAGATATCACAGCACAAATCAAATATCCCTAACACATCTTTTTGTATTTGCTGCTGAATCCCGAATCAGCTGTAATTCTTTGCACAGCTGTGAATGCTGGAAAGTATTACTTTCTTTCACATGCAAATGATATTACTCCTGTAAGGAGACTGCGATTCCTTTAGACATCTCAGCTACAGCACATATTGTATCATTTGTCCTGGGTTTTTTTTAAAAAAAAAGACTATACCGTATTCAAATCATGTTTGATCAAAGTTGGTTTGATTGAATCCCCAATTTGCTATAAATACAGTTGGTTATGGGATCTATAATCTTTGCACTTTTGTTCATAGACTATTGACACCTCCAAAACGTATTAAAGGAACAGTAACACCAAAAAATTAAAGTGTTTTAATGTAATGAAAATATCATTGTAGTGTTGCCCTGCACTGGTAAAGCTGATCTGTTTGCTTCAGAAACACTACTATAGTTCATATAAACAAGCTGCTGTGTAGCAATGGCGGAAATTGAAAAACGGCTATATGGCACAGGTTAACTAATGGATAACAGATAACACCATTAGACAGACAGAGCTTATTTGCTATCTGCTGTGTAACCTGAGCCTTTTCTCCTTTGAATGGCTTCCCACATTGCTACACAGCAGCATATTTATACAAACAATAGTAGTGTTTCTGAAGCAAACACAGCAGTTTTACCAGTGCAGGGCAACACTGCATTATATTTTCATTACTTTAAAACACTTTTATTTTTTTGACGTTACTGTTCCTTTAAAAAAGTGCAGTCGATTTATTTTATAAATCTATACCACTTTGATTCTTCCTTTAATCCATTCTAGTTTCTCTTTTGCATCTCTACTACAAAAATTTATGCATAGGACTGAAGTATAAAAGAATGTTGTGTGACTGAAATAAATACACACGTCCCCTCTCAGTTTATACAGTAGAGGAGTCTCGGCCATATCGGAAATCAATTTCATTGTTTTGTGTGTTCTCTTTCACACTTCTCTTGAGGATATGCATGGTGCTTTATCTATAAGTAGTGATGGGCGAATTTATTCGCCAGGCACGAATTTGAGGCAAATTCCCATGATTTTCACCAGCGAATTTCAAAAACGAGATGCCGGCGCCATTTTGCTAATTTTGAAACACCCCAAATTCACCCATCACTATCTATAAGTAGAGAGTTTGTTGTCCGAATGTAGCTCTAAACGGCATAAGAAGATTAAGACTGAGAGACAGGATAATACAAGGGTTAGATTCTGTACTACATACAGCAAAGAAACATGGTCACTACAACGCAGTGTGAGGAAATATTGGGGGGTGTTGCTCCAGGACTCGATTTTGGCAAGGGTGTTGGATACATGGCCACCTTTTGTGTTTAGGAAAAATAGGAATGTGGATTTCCCGTAGTTTATATAGCTCTAAAGATCGAGGTAAATCTTACAACTGGCTCAAGTATAAAGGGAACTACAGATGTGGTAGAACAAGATGCAAATCATGCCAATTTCTTAAGGTTTCGAAAGATTTTTCAGCTACTAATACAGGGAGAGTTTTTATGATAAATAAATATTTTAACTTCATATCAAAGGGGGTGGTCTACCTGGTAACATGTGCATGTGGGTCCCAGTATGTGGGAAAAACATTGAGAAAGGCAGGAACACGTATTCTTGAACATATTTTGGCAGTGGGTAGAAATGACTGTAAATCCGCTGTAGCTAAACACATTCTAGATAAACATGAAGGAGTAATGGATATTCAATTCCAAATTATAGATGAGCCCCATTTTCACGTGAGGGGTGGTGATCTTGATAGGAGGCTGTTGGTTAGGGAGGCGTTCTGGATTCATCAGTTGAAAACCACTGAAGCATACGGTGCTATGAATAGGGAATGGGAATTATCATGTTTTTATTAGTTTTTATTAATAATTATAGGGGGGTTTCTAAATGAGCCATAGACTCCTTGATTCATGTCTCTACGTGGGTAATGTGGTTGGTTATGGGTGATTTATATATGTCCATCTAGTTTTGACCTACTCGAATGGGTTAATATATTGTTTATTTACCATTGCTGTGGGCCCAGTTCTTTTTATATGCCTGTTTATTACGTTTGTAATGATTTAGGTATTTGGCAACACTGTGAGTGATTCTGCATTTCGTGCGTCAATTTTTTCACTTAAAATGCAATGGGTGTTTTTTTCTTATGCCAATTTTTGGCTCCCCGAAAATTTTGTTGCGGTGACTTTTCACCTAAAAATTTCCAGGTGCCAAAGTGTGGAACTTCACAGCGCATCCATGCCTGTGGAATAAATTCGCTCATCACTATCTATAAGCTGTGTCTATAGAAATAAGTCAAATCAACCGGACTTGCTGTGTTTTTCTTGAAGACGTTTCCCCAGTTAACCAACTGATTTTCTCAATTCACAACGACTTGTGATTAAGACCTTTTTGGAATATATACTCTGGAATGCTCCAATCAACATCATTTGTTTATCATAATCAACAAGGATGTCATGAAGTTAGGTGTTGATTGTATTAGCATGATTGGAGCTTTGAGGTGTTTTTAAACCTTAATAAGATCCTTGCTGATTATGATAAATAGATTATGTTGATTTGACTTACTTCAACTAGTGATAAATTTGTGAAACTCCTGCGAAAAATCGTCAGCATCCAAAAATTTTGGACTCGCATCTGAAGAGTCGCTTGCGTCAAAATCGACGCTTGTCAACACTATTCGGATGCCCATTGACTTTAATGCGGGCATCAAAAGTGACGCAGGCACATATTTTTCAGGAATTTTTCACCGTTTTGCGAATTTCGTTGGAAATTCACAAATTTTTTGGTGAAGCGAAATGGGAGAAATTTGTCCATCACTAATTTCTACAGATATACCATGACCTGGATGAATGAGAATCTTCACAAACATCTAGAAGCTGTATTTTTCTGCCTTTTATTTCATCTTAAAACACTATTGGACACATTTTTGTGTCTTTATATTCCACTACAAGGTCAGATGCAAGAGTCATATGCTACAGACTTGATTGATCTCCTTAAGAAGTGATTTACTCCCCCACTGAATCTTCTTTTGTGTGACAAGCCGCTCTAACCACAGAGTGGTGTAATTCGTTCACCTTTGATGTCATCAAGATGACTTGGAATTGTTTGCTTTTCATTTTCAATTTATTCATGAGAGAGTGATATTATTTAGCGATTTAAATCAACTAAGTACCTGAGACTAGAAATGACCCTCTCCAGCACAATATAACTGTAGTAACCTGTAGTGACAAGATGATCTTTCTTAGAGGTTCTACGGCAAGAAAAAATCATCAGGTTCTCCGTCGTGCCTCTTTTAATGCTGTGGCTTCCTAAATCACTCTTATTCTGCTTCCTATCCATTGCTGCTGGCTTTTCCTTTATTTACAGTTAATATCTGCTACGTCTCTTTGTGGAAACAATCATTTATAGTTACTTTCATGTTTTTTTGCTGCATTAAGCTCAACCAGACTTGCAGTTGTCATACTCCCTTGCTGTAGGTGCTAAGAAGAATACGATTTCCATTGTTTCAGGTCTGCAGTATACCACATATGCAGAGTGGAGAATTTATAGGCTTACAGATCTCCTCTTTCTAAGGTGGCACTCATTTTTTAATTCACTAAAACAAGACTACAACATAAAAGTCAATTGGTTCTAACTTGCAAATGTTACTACATCAGTCTCTTATTATTTCCCACTTTGACTCTTGCAACTTACTCCTTGAAGGCATTCCAACATCTCACTTTCAATCAATATTTAATCTGTTCTAGACTCCTTCATCTCTCGTCACTCCACATCAATCACTCCCCTATGGATATCCCTTCACTGGCTCCTAATCTCTTCTCCAATCAAATTTCCATTGCTAACACTCACATTCAAGGCCCTTAACAATGATGTACCTCCCTATATCTTAGCTCTGAGATCAAAATGCACTTCTTCACTCTATGCTTTTGACCTTTGCTTCTCTTTTCATATCATCACTTCATCTCATTCCTGACTGCAAGACTTCTCATTGGCTTCTGCCTGTCTCTGAAACTCTCTACCTTGAGCTAGAAGTCTCTACCCTTCCTTCCAAACTATCAAACACTCCCTAAATATTCAGCTGTTTAAGGTAACATATTCAATGTATCTGGAATGATTGGGGATCAACTTATCATAGATCACCATTTTTTCATATTCCTATGTACCAAATGTACCATAGCCCCTTAGATTGTAAGCTCTTGCAAGTAGGCCCTCTGATTCTGTTTTTTACTCTGTAACTTTGTTTGTTAAATAATTGAAAGGACCCTGTTAGTTCTTAATGTACTTAATGTAACTTGCTAGTACCAAAAAAATAAATTGATGATGATGATGATAGCCTAGACACAGAGATGTCCAAAATACATTAAAGGACAACATCCATAGAACATGCACATTAGGAGACCTAAAACACAAATTTGCAAATTTTAGAGGTTTTTAAACTCAAACTTTTAACAAACTCGAATGTGTGCTTATTTATTAAAAAGTTTGAATCTTAAAAAACCTATTTAAATGAAACTGGGAAAATACTCCAATGCAGCCAATTTGCATTCTACGCATCATTTTCAATGGGTCTATTCAAAATTGTAAAAGTATTGAAAAGATTCCTTACAATTTGCTAGGACAACACATATTGACTTCTACACAAACTTGCTAGCTTTGAGTTTTTTGCATATAATGAATATTGAAAGTTTGAGTTTTAGAAACTCTAATTTCAGTTTATAAGTTTAATAGTATTTTGATGTGGAAATACATCAGTGTAGATTTGGTGTATTTCTATATCCAAAGAAACGCTTTCCCCATTTAAGGCAAATACAATTTTAAATCCTATCAAATGCCTTCAGTGTATTCATGTCAACCCAGTGGAAGGGTGGATTAAGCTAGACCATCATTATAACAGATTGCCCAGAATTATTGCCCAGACTCAACATAGGAAGGCTGATTTATTCACTTTCAATTTCAATCACAAAAAAATTACAATTTAAATTGATCATTTTTTGCGGTTGGAATTTTATGCCCTCAATCACTAGCCTACTTATAAAATCATCTCATCCATCTTCAAAGGGTCTGTAAGCATTTAAAATCTTGGAAATAAAAGCGCTTGATTATTGAAAATAGTCTTTCCATTGAATTCTATAATAATTTGAGAGATTTTAGTTATGAAACTGTTTAAATGGAATTTTTGAGTTTTTTTTTATCAAAGTTCCAAAAACACAAATAAAATCAAATTCAGTTTTTAGGAATTATTTATTTACGGAGAATAGTATTGCTATAGAATGTGTATTGTTTTCTTTTTCCTTTAATTTGTTCAGTACTCAAAAGTTGTGAATATTTTGCTGGGAATTTTCTTTAGGGAAATCTGTAAACATCCAGAATGGAAAGCATTATATATCTAGAAAGGATCTGCTACATGCAGTTACTAGGAACAATTTGTTTTGGAACATCATAACCCAGCTAATAAAAATAAGGATATTAAATTACACACAACCAGCATTTCAAATTGACTACCAGGGAAATGAAACCAACAGGAAATGTGCTGTTAAAAACAATAAATTATTTCAGCGGTCAAAAGGTATCCATCAGTTCTGGGACATTTGCTGATAATTACTGAGGAGCCTCAGTAGAATGAGAGTATCTGAAGCGCACTGTAACTGCAATATATCATGTCTAAGATGAAATCACATTCATTTGTCAGCTGAGCCATTCTTAATCCAAATGTGGGAAGGTTTTCTTTCTATTTTAAATGATGGAAATCATATAAATGAGATGCAAATGGACCAAGGCTTCAGAAATGAAAGATATCAAGTGTAGCCAGAGAACGTCCATCATCAGCAGCTGATCCTGTGCAAGAGCCAAGCAATTAGATCCTAACATTATCCATAACCAAATGATGCAATATCAGTGTTGGACAACAGCAGCGATAAACTAAATTTTTTGGCAGGTAAGGATTTGTGGTGAAATTCAGCATTTCGGTAGTGATGGGCGAATTTGTCACGTTTTGCTTCACCAAAAAATTTGCGAATTTTTTATTTAAAATTATCAAAACACATTAAAGTCAATGGGCGTCAAAACTATTGTCGCCGCTGGCAACAATTGTTATACGCATGCCTATTTTGGCCAAATGCATTAAAGTCAACGGGCATCTGAATAATCTGACTTTTCGCCGTCGAGTTTTCACAGCAGCAAACGTATTCATGGCAGTGAAACTCGGAAATTCACTGCAAATTTCCGGCTGGTGAATTTATTCGCCCATCACTACATTTCGGCATCAACTAATATTTTCGTGAAAGTTTAAGGGGCAGATTTATCAAGGGTCGAAGTGAATTCGAGGGAATTTTTGAAGTAAAAAATTTTAAATTCAAAGTCATTTTTTGAATACTTTGACCATCAAATAGGATACTACAACTTCAACTTCGATTCGAAGTAAAAATCGTTCAACTATTTCGACCATTCGATAATCCAAGTACTGTCTCTTTACAAAAACTTCGACTTCAATATTTCGCCAACTTAAACCTGCCGAAGTGCTATGTTAGCCAACCGGACCTTCCAGAGCAATTTTCTACGTTTTTTGTATTCAAAGGAAAATCATACGATCGTACGATAAAATCGTTCGAATCGTACTATTCGAAGTACGATCGGAGTGTGATTGTACTACAATTGGAATACGATCGTACGATGAATAAAATCATCTGACTTCGAATTCGAATGTTGGAGCATTCTATTCGATGGTCGAATTTCGAAGTATTTTCCACTTCGAAATTCGACCCTTGATAAATCTGCCCCTAGAAGTTTTGCAGTGAAATTGGGCCTACAATACATCCATATACCCGAATTTATTGATCAAAAAACTGTCCATAAACATTTTTAATCAATGTATATTAAAAAAATTGATTAACATTATGTTTTTCTTATGTATTCTTCCACTGAGTAAAGAAATCGTTTTGGGTAAATGTTACAACCAGTAAAATGATTGAAATGTGCTGAATTTGTGCAAATATTTTTTACATATGTTAATATATTCAACTCTAAATATGTTTTTAAAAATACTTAAGTGGATAGTTGATTAACTATGAAATGATTGTCAAATTAATTAATCATCCTTTTTTACCCATTGTGTTATTTTCTTTTGATTTAAGTGAATCTGTCATCATAAGAGAGAATTTGAAATCCATTTTTTTTGTGCTAGTCAGACAAATTAAACACTAATTACACTATGTACAGTATTTAAATAGTTTTTCCTTTCTTCTTGAATTCCACTATCACTGCAAATAGGCAACAGCCATTTTGTGCAAGCTTCTATCAAGTCAATCTTTGCATCATCCCAAAATTATGGGGGTTATTTCTCAAAGTCTGATTTTATCTTAACATTTTCTGCTACAAACTCTGATTAAATCCGCTCTGTTTTTTATGCTTATTTATTATTAAATTTTCCCGAAAATTTGCTTTGCGAGAAAAAAATCTGGTTTTCACGATTTTTTTGGATTTTTCCCCCGAAAACTCAGATTTCTTATGCTTTTTTACCCAAAAATTCAGAAAACTTTGGGGTATTGCATGAAACCCAGAGCACATCAAAAAATCATTGGGACTTCTCCCATTGACAGGTCTGAGATGCCGGATTTTCTAATTCGGACTTTTCCATCCTCTGGGTTTAATAAATTCAGAAAAATTTGTGATCTTTTAAAAGTCAGATTTTATAAAAGAAATCTCCAATTTTTCAGGATTTTTGCATTTGGAATTTAGTAAATAACCCCCTATGTATATCCATCAGAAAGGGGGACCTGATGCTGATGCCCATGCACAAGCTACACAAAAATAGACCATGTAAAGGGCGGAGAATTGAATGGAAACTCAAAGTAATTGCCTGATTTTAAAATGTGTTTATAACAGGTATGAATCTATGGAGATTGATTTATAATTTCGCAGACTCACTGAAAATGAAGTGTTGATTGTGATTCCAGTTATTTTTTCACATTTGTAAATATCGATGTTTTTCATAAATAAGCAATTGTTTACTATTTTACAAGATAAAAACTTTAAGAAAATGATACATTTTAATTAACGATATGACATTTTATTTTCATTTTTCAAAATTGGGAGGCATTTTTACTAATTTTTGAAAAAAATGTTTTGCACTATTGCAATTTTTGGAAGAAAATAACTTGAATACAAACAAGAATCGCATTGTTTCTTTCATTTTTAAAGAGGCTGAAAAACAAAGTCTCTGGGCATTTTTGCTGCAATGGAGTTTATAGTCTAGAACAGCCAATATTTGGGCTAACTGCACTACCCTGCAAGGTGTTAATAGCTAATTTGTTGTTATGGTTACCGGTTTCCTAGTGTAATTAATGGCACAGTCAAGTGTTTATGCCCTGAATAAATAGTAGAATAGTCCTTGTCAAATTAAATTTATCTGTTTCCAAGTCATATAGCCTAGAAAGCTCAAACACAGTAAAAAAAAAATATGCCATAGTGTAGACAGCTATAATGTTGGGTTTTGGTAGTCCAGAGTATTATCTATTTTTAATTACAAGTGTTGTTTTTAAAATGTAATTATTAGAGGTCTGTGAGAAATGCAACAGCCCCAATTAAAATAATGAGAGTTTTGGGCATAATTAATTACTGATTCTGTATCTTCATTTGATGTTTGGAGAGCATTTGCAAATTAGAAGAACAAAGATGTTTGCTCATGATCAGCCATCCAGCCCCCTTGTATGTATAACTGTATGCCTATGAGTATTGAAAACTCTTTGAGCATACTGAGGCCTCTACAATACTGTGTAACAATATAATAATAGGCATGAACGCTGATAAAATTCGCAAAATGCATTGAAGTCGATGGGCCGCAAAATTATTTTGACGTGCGTCAATTTCAACTCCCATGAAAATTTTTATACGCATGCCTATTTTGCCCAAATGCATTAAAGTCAATGGGCATCCGAATAATTTTGACACGCGACAATTTTTATGCATGTGACTATCCTGATGCATGGCAAAATGTTTTCGCCGTGGGGAATTTCAGTGGTGAATTTTTGCCGAAGTTTTGTGAATTTATTAGATGGCGGCGAAACAAAGAAATTCGCTGCAAATTCATGCCTGCCCATCACTATCTATCATTTATTTATCATCATCTATATATATATATTTGAGGTTTTTTGTACTATAAAATCCAAATTCTTTGTGGAAAAAAAACTAAAATTATTCCGGATTTATTAAACCCCAAGGCTGCAAAAAGTCAGAATCCAAAACTTTCTGAGGTTATATATAAGTCAATGGGAGAGGTCTATATCCTATTTGGAAGTTTCTGTGTACTGCTCTGGAATTAGCCTTAAAATCCGACTATTTCAGACTTTTCAGGGGAAAATCTGAAAAATTCAGGCTTTTCTGAAAAAATCTCTGAAAAAAACGTACAAAAGAACTCAGAAAACAATCCGGCATCTCAAACCTGCCGAGGTTGTATATAAATCAATGGGAGGTCAGTGGGAGAGGTTCCTATCCTATTTGGAAGTTTCTGTGGTCTGTGCTGGAATTAACCCAAAAATCCGAATATTTTGGAATTTTCAGGGGGAAAATCCAAAAAATTCTGGCCTTTCTTGAAAAACCCAGAAAAAAGTAAGATTTGGGAAAATACTCAGTTGAAGATGTTTTTTACAACTTTTATGAGTTTCCGGCATACAGGATATTATGTCACTGACATAAGATTGCGGAGGATGTAGCTTCATCTTATCGGTTTGCCAGGTCTAAGCTGGCGAAGGAAACTTTGGCGAAAGAGGTAACGTTCTGTAAAATTCGTTCTGAGTGAAAATGCCCCTGGCAATAGGACACGAATTTGTGCTAGCGACGGTCTCTTTACGCCTGTAAATTGACAATGTCCCTGCGGATGGGATTTCTGGCGAATTTTCGCTAGTGATGGCCACTTCGCCCTTTAGTAAATTTGCCCCAAGGTTTTCGAAGACCAAAAGAGCAAATTAGAGTGCAGATATAGTGAAGAAATAATTAGTCAATTACAATAAAGATAAAAATTACCAATTGCCATACATTGTACTATTGGCCAATTACCAAAATGATGGTATCATTACCATGATAATAAACACACACAGAATGTATACGGTAGGATTAAACATACAATCATTATGCCTATTGTGTATTCTGTTCTCTGTTTTAGTTTAGTTCTTTTATATGTTATAGGGCACAGTCTCAAGGTAATTCCAGATAATGCTTCATCTCATGCATAAATGTTATAAGGCATATACATATCATATATATTTGTTATAGGGAACACCTATTTTCATAGCTGTATTGGACAATCAATTTTTTTAAAAATAATAAAATATAATCACAACAGGGGGGAACAATGAAGCCATATACCTTTCCCACAATGTTCTCCAAGAAACTAATTATTTCATCATATTCATAAACAGCCTTCCTTGAATTCACAGAAAAAAAAACACTGGTTTGTTGTCACTGCAGACACAATTCAAGTACAATTCATTGAATTTTCTGTTTATCATGCAAAAACCAAAATAAATTTACAGATCAATTGAAAATAAAAAAAAAATCAGTGCTGTCACCTAGATGACTCCATTCCCTTGGCTTGCTGCATTCTCTTTTCCTCTTAAACCTCTGTTCTACCAACTGTCATTATTCCAGCTGGAAACTGTCAGCAATTCATAGTCTGAAAGTTTTCCGTAGGTGATACCTTTCTGTATGCTGAATTGTAAGAATATTTTGGGGGGGAGGCCTAACTGTGAAAAAAAATCAATAATTGTTAAAGGTTAACGAGTGACCCATGTAGGGTAAAGTTTGTACTTTTGGAGAAAGGAATATATAAATGTATTTAAGCTTTTATATGTTGAACCTTTCCCCAGTTACACAATTCTAGATTTATTCTGGGAAAACTTTTCGTTGAGGAAAAGTTCCTTCAGCCTGTATTAAGAATATTATATTATTTTTAATATGAATTCTTAATGCTTTCCCCAGATTATTCTAAAATTGCTAAATATTTCATTCACATTATGTGCCAAATACATCAAAACGAACCCAATTGAAAGAGAGTTTATTTTTATGAATCGGGTGTAAGTTGCAGCTAAAATTGGACTGGGTAACTTCTGTTAGTTGTAGCATGTAGTTCTTTCTTGCCATAGACACAACTCTAGGGAATCTTGGAACTGGGTTTATGGTGGCAGTAGCTTCATGGCTTCCCAGCAACAATAGGCACTACATTTAATTGCCTGAAAGGCTCGTTATGGACGAATGGGCACCCAGGGAAACAGAATGTGCAAGGAGCCACTTTAGACGCAAGAACCTTTAATAAATAGTGCTGATTTGTGCAATTAATGTGCAATGATTTGTGAATGATTGGTGCAACAGTTGTTGACTGCCCTCTGGCAAAAATGCAGTGGTCCGTGGCAACCAGTCCAAATTAAACTTGTATTATTCCCCCTTACCAAAGCTACTCTAGATTGCTTATGGCTATGGGTTATTTTATTATTTTTATGTGCCAGTAGTATCCCTTGGGTAATGGCTGCTAGCTCCGAGATCCTTCCTGCTGCAGAGATTAAAATACCTTTTTTACCCGTGAGCCACATTCAAATCTGAAAAGAGCTGGGGAGCAACACAAGCATGGGAAAGTCCCTTGGGGTGCCAAATAAGGGCTGTAATTGGCTATTGGGTAGCCCTTATGTGGACTGAAAGTCTACAAGATGCTCTACATGGCACTATACTTTGTTTTTATGCAATTAAAATTTGCCTTCAAGCCTAGAATTTAAAAATAAGCAGCTGCTTTGAGGCCACTGAGAGCAACATCCAAGGGGTAGGAGAGCAACATGTTGCTCGCGAGCTACTGGTTGGGGATCACTGAATTAGAGCAAGAATATAGCAGTTTCTTTGGTGATGCAAATTATTTACTGTAACAATAACAGATGTTTTGTAACATTCTGCCCATAGAAAACAGTGGGCATGGCAGTTACCACCTGGAAAATGTAATCTAAATCATGGTTAAGGTGGACAAATGACTAATGGATAAAGGCAGTTATGGCAAGTAATATTATTGTACAAACTGTCCATTTCAGGACATGACTTGCCATGTATTTTACCCTAAATGCAGTGTTTTTTCCTACAATTTCAGTGATATTGCAGCTGCAAGGAGACGTTTTGCTTGACACAGTTGTGTCCAGGGAGTTAAAAAGAACACGAGTCTGGTGGAATTACCACCAGCTGAAAGGTGGTAGTAGCTCTAGAGTTGTGTTGCATCAATAGGTTTACTTGTGCATAGGGATGCACCGAATCCAGGATTCGGTTCGGGATTCGGCCTTTTTCAGCAGGATTCAGCCGAATCCTTCTGCGCGGCCGAACCAAATCCATAGGCATATGCAAATTAGGGATAGGGAGGGAAATTGCGTGACTTTTTGTCAGAAAACAAGGAAGTAAAAAATGTTTTCCCCTTCCCACCCCTAATTTGCATATGCAAATTAGGGTTCGAATTTGGTTTGGTATTTGGCCAAATCTTTCACGAAGGATTCGGTCGAATCCAAAAAATTGGATTCGGTGCATCCCTACTTGTGCATGATTTGGAACAGGAGGAGGGATGGATGCACTAGTGCAGAGGGCAACTATTGGGAATAGGTGCCTCCTCCTCCTCTCCGTCCTACTTTTTTTGTACAAGCCAGGGCACATCTGCAAATAAAGAGCGCTATCCTACTGGCTTCAGAAAGGGAACATCCAACACACAGACCCTGATGGGGCCAGAAGGGAGTTGGGTGCCGGGGAAAATTTGGGCCTGTGGAGAGTACTCATAACTGTCTTGGACTTTCCTTGGACTCTCTAGTCTGTGTGCTGGGGAGAGTACTCATACCTGACTTGGACTTTCCTCGGTGTCTCTAGTCTGTGTGCTGGGGAGAGTACTCATACCTGACTTGGACTTTCCTCTGTGTCTCTAGTCTGTGTGCTGGGGAGAGTACTCATACCTGACTTGGACTTTCCTCGGTGTCTCTAGTCTGTGTGCTGTGGAGAGTACCCATACCTGACTTGGACTTTCCTTGGTGTCTCTAGTCTGTGTGGTGGACACACTCTTCTTCTCCCATAGAGATCAGACAGTAGAGAATTACATTCATCCACTTGCTTTATATGTACCTAGGGAGTTTACAGGGTCCTGTCTATCATATGTCTATGGTAAGATACCCTTTACTTCAAGAACACTCATTCTGGTTCCTCAATCCTTTACCAACTAACACAAAACTTGTGTACCATAGGTATACTCATGTAGACCTTATATTCGGTCTTTTTATGTCCCAGCAATGGTCAACCAAAATGATGGAAACCCCATAAAGAGCCTATTTGGAAGTTTACACCATTTCTACTAGTCTGATGTATGTGAGGTCAACTGAGAAACAGGCTGAGGAACCAGCACTCCTTGCAAAATGTGCAAAGTAAAGCTGGAATGGAAGAGAGGAAGAGTTTTGTGTCTGACCCCTGGTCAGCTCGGCCATCCCTAGTGAGGGGACCAGTGCAATCCAGCAGGGATATTGACTGAGATTAAAAAAAAAAGACTTACAAAAGCGATGAAATGCAAAGCAGAAGAAAAAGAAATATAAGAAGGTGAATGAACATTTATATTAGCGCTGAATTGGCAACGAGAGATGTTTCTGCAGTAAGAATATCCCTGTCTATTTATTTGTGACTAAACAGCTAACATAGTTGGTAAAATGTTATAAATGCTTGAGGCTTCTTTCTGACAGAATGCATTCTTCTTTGTAATATTTGCGATTTATTTGAATACATTTCTGTGGCAGATCTTTTGTCTTTCATTGCAGTGGGTCTGTAGCATTGCTCAATGCAATCCTATAAATACTGCTTAGAAATAGGATGGAATGAGAGCACAGGAGCAACTTGCAGCACATTTTGTGCATAACTTTCTGCACCGCTGTTCACCAAATGGGCCTTCTATGTCTTACTCCTTACTCTCCATGCAAAAATACAATCATTTTTGAGCCTAGGGGAAATGGCCTTCCTTAATTTGGAGATTTCTGGTTAACGAATTTCAGACATGTAATTCAAGACAAGCTCCATCAACATGGATCTATCATGCCAGGGTGCACAGATACAAAAAAAAAAATGTTTCCTTCCACTACTACTATGTACCATACCTTACACTCAAAGATATGGGACAACCCAATTAAGTGACATTGTGTATATAGGACCATACATAGAGAATTCTGTTGAATTCATTCATCTCAACACTCACCCTAATTGGCTAGAATCATCAAGTATTCAAAAAATAACCTGCCAAAATTGAATTTCAAGCAATGCCCTACACCCACTGTTTTAATCACCTTGGTGGAGGGTGGCAATCCTCATGTTTGGGAACCTGCTCTAAGGTTTAGTTACTACCCATGCTTTTACAAATACTTTGACCTATTTGTTCATTTAAATGGAGATTCAAATTGTTGTTGTCTTATTTATAGTGTTTATTGTTGTCTAGCAACGTGGTGGTTTTTCTGCTTGATTGCTCTCTAAGCCCTACTTCTTGGAAGCCACATTCTAATATATTGAATGGATGAGATCTAAAGAGATTGAAACAGACTGTCTGCACATTATGCAGATATAAATAGATGGCTTTGAATTATTAGGCAGTGCCTGTACTATTAAAGCAGCAGTTCTGGATGGGTAGCTGGTCACAGGGACATTAAAGAATAATTTGCATGTCTCTGCACATAATTCTTTAGGTAAGGGTAAAAGCCTCTCATTTTGGAACTAAAGCGGCCATACATGGGCAGATAAAGCTGCCAATATTTCCTTTAGACCAATTTGGCAGCTTATCCGCCCTTGTATTTGGGCTTCCAAAGGTTCTTCACAATGGATCGGGAAGGTTTAATTTTTCCGGCGACCGACCCATCGGAGCCCATTGCTCTTCATTGTAATCCAATTGTTCTGCCCTAGGGCCAAATATTCGGATTACCCCGATATAGCCCTACTGTTGATGGGCATACCGGGGAAAAATCCGCTCGTTTGGCGATGTCGCCAGACGAGCGGATCTCTTCATGTATGGCCAGCTTTAGCCAGTGATATATGTGTAGAATGAGGCATACTGTATACTGTATGAATAGATATGATATTCTTTATTCAGTGGCGTAAGTTTAGTAAGTAGACCCTGGACCTTGGGTCAGCTTCCTCTATAGCTTGGGATCATCTTCCACCTACGATGGCAGGCACAAGGGTCGAATTTTGAGGGGTTAAATCCCTCGAAATTCGACTGGGGAATAGAATCAAATAGGCGATTCGGGCGAATTTATGCACTGGCGAATAGTCGAATTGGCGAATATTCGCCAGGGCGCTCGATCAAATATTCGCTCGAAGAATTTTCATTCGATCGAATGCCTTTTTATTCGATCAAAAACTTGGAAAACAAGCCTATGGGACTTTCCCATAGGCTTTTAAAGCAATTCGGTAGGTTTTAGGTGGCGAAGTCGGTATATTTTTAAAAGAGACAGTACTTCGACTATCGAATGGGCGAATAGTCACAGCGTTTTTGCGCTCAATCCAGTACTTCGACTATCGAATGACGAATAGTCGCAGCGTTTTTGCGCTCGATCTATCCGAATCATTCTACTCAGGCGAATTTACGCCAATTCGATAGTCGAGGAGCACAAAAAACTACTCGAAATTCGAGCTTTTTTTCCCTCTATTCATTCACCCGAGCTTGGTGAATGGGCCCCATAGTCTTTCCAACTTTCGATTGGGGGTCACTGACCCCATCGAAAAGCTACAAATTTATTGTTACTGCTATATTTAATCATCTTTATTTTCATCTCATTAATTACTCATCTTTATTTTAAGAGCCATTTGGCCCCTAGCAACCAGATGGCTGAAATTGAAAAAACTGATGAGCTGCTGAATAAAAAGCAAAATAACTCAAACCCCACAAATAATTAGTGATGGGCGAATTTGCGCCGTTTCGCTTCGCCGGGAAAATTCGCGAATTTCACGTGAAATTCGCGAAACGGCGAAAAATTCGCGAAACGGCGCCGGCGTCTCGTTTTTGACACTGGCGCCCGTTTTTGACGCCGGCGCCCATTTTTTCGATGCCGGCGCCCGTTTTTGACACCGGCGTACGTTTTTTCGAAAATAAGTTTTTAACGCCGGCGAATTTTTTTCGCAAATTTTCGCGGGCGTTTTGCGAATTTATTCGCTGGTGGCGAATCGCGCAAATTCACATGAACTCAAAGGTGAACAATCCCGTTAACCCTTTTTTTATTCTATATCAGTAATGCCAGCATGCCGTTATATACGTTATATACATTCTGCCACATATGTGCTGCCCTCCAGTGCCTTTGTACGTAGAGTTAGAAGGGACACACAATTGTATTTAATATTGGAAATGTTTTAATTAGAAATATAATTGTATTTGACATTCACCAATGTTCACTTGAAGAAGCTTTCCAAGCATATTGTGCTGTTAATATTACTTCCAATATTACTTCCACCGTCAGATTTTCTGGCAGCGCAGGAAATATTTTAGCATAGGGCAGGGTTAACAGAAAATGCCACTGATTGTTTGTGTAGAAGCATTTCCAGCGTATAATTAAGACAAACACTAGTGTACTCCATGCGACATTTCGTTGGTCACAAAATGAGATCTTTCTTTCCGCTGCGCTGCAGATGTACAATATGCATCTAAATAATCATGGGACAACAAATGACCTAAAAGAATCTGAGTGTTATGAATCAATGTCTGTAATGCCTGACTGAGGACCATTTTTCTGTAGTCATTAACTATAATTAGTAAAGGAAAACATGATTTATGCAACAATGGGATGTGCACAGCAAGCTAAAGAGAGTCCAAATGCTAATGGATAAAAAGCAGCAGCCTGGGATACACGGCAGAGGAATATTCAGCCCCACAATTACTTCTACAGGCAGCATCTAGTATCTGTATTTGTCAAGCAATGTTTGGAATGTTTTTGAATATTTTATCTTCATGTAGAGGACCCATAGGATTAACTTTCCCTTACTACTCTGGGAGTCCCCGGTAAGAAAGCTATGGTCCTGTGAGAGGGACAATTTCTTAATTTACCCAAGGGTTTTGCATCAGTACCTTGTTCTCTTGCTAAGCTCTGTTCTAGCAAAAGGTGGATATGGCAGATGGCCGGAGGTGGAGATAGGATTCAGAACAGGAGTCCAAGATCAAACCCAAAGGTATCAAAATCCTAATGAAGCTGGGGTGAAGGGACCCTTAAAATGAGTCTTGCTTCTATGATAGTATAGCCCAGGGATGTACTAGTCATGGCTAGTATAAAAGAGCATTCCTGTGCTCCACTATGAAGAAATAATGAGGGCTTATTCCCCAGATGATACCAGCCTTAGTGTAGGACCACAGCTAGAAAAGGACTCAGGTTAGAGGGTTACTTAGAGGGTTACACTTGAGGGGATCCATTTCAGTGTGGTGTCCTTTGAGGCTTCCACTGGAGGAGATCCATTTCAGTATGGTGGCCATCAAATCTTCCACTAGAGGGGATCCATTTCAGCGTGGTGTCCATCGAGTCTTCCACTGAAGGGGATCCATTTCAGTGTGGTGTCCATTGAGGCTTCCACTGGAGGAGATTCATTTCAGTGTGGTGTCCATTGAGTCTTCCACTGAAGGAGATCTATTTCAGTGTGGTGTCCATCGTGACTTCTACTGGAGGATATCTATTTCAGTGTGATTTTCATCTAGGCTTCCACTGGAGGAGATTGTGTGGTGTCCATCAAGTCTTCCACTGGAAGGGATCCATATCAGCGTGGTGTCCATCGAGTCTTCCACTGGAGGAGATTCCTCTACTTTTGTAATTTTTTTGAATGCTTGGTCAAAACGTAGATTTTTTTTCTAATTACAAATTTGGGAGGGGGCTTCCTAAGGAAATCAACAGTACATCAAAAAAGTTATAGGTACAGAGGATACCCATGGATCCCCAGGCATATGAGTATGTTTGAATAAAACAATTCCAAGTTTACTCAAGATCTAGTAACCAATAGTAGCCAGGTAACTTCATCAGGCTTGAGTTACTTGTATTAACAGTCTTCTCATGATAATAATTGGCCAGTTTGACTGCAAAATTAAGTGTGTGCGTCATTATGTTTGCCCGATATTTACCAGAGAAAGTCAATTGCAAGTATTTTTACTGGAAAAACTAAATGCATTAGAGGCAAAGACAAGATGGATAGACAAGGGCAAACCCTTCTTTGTCAGCCTTGGAGGACAAACGTAACAAATATTTAATTTGCATTTGAGAAGTTATTGGATGCAAGGAGAAAAAGTCAAACAGATTTAGTGGAAGGATGAAAGAGAAAGCACGGAATATAAATTCAGGGAATAAACAAGTTACTCAATATTTAAGGTAAGATTACAGGACATGACAACTAAGGTCAGTCGGTAAGGGCAGAGAAGAATTAAATTCATAGCAACATCATCTTTAAGATATTATTATATTAATAAATGTCCACCGTCCCTTTATGCAGCAAAGCAAATTACCTTTATAGTTTGAAAGGCACTTACAGTACGTAGTCACCTCAGGGGTGCAGTCTTGGCAGCACTGCCTCTGCCAATGGATTTCACATAGATTTTCCATGCGAGAATCAATTAATAACCCACTGTACAAGTCTCCTATCTGAGTCACTGTCACAAGGTCATGGCAGCAAAAAAAAAAACATTTGTCTGTAACATAATGAGGCAGTGATTGGAAAAGTTTAACATATCAAAGCAGCATGAATTGCAAGTGGTAGAAATACCTTGCGCTCTCTCTACTCTCTCTTCTCATATGGATATATATATGGATATAAAGAGAGAGTTGCTCTTTGAAATTAATAGAATAGTCCATGGATATATTGCTATTTGTTCTTAATACTTAATGGTATCAAGGAAGACCTAGATGACTTATACATTATTCAGTGATGTTTTACAGGCCTGAAGGTAATGCTGCCTAATGAGAGTATGTATTTCCACAAAGTAAACTTCCAACTGGTCCATATCCAAAGACAACATTGTGAATGTATGGTCACCATTAACTAGGCACATGTGTGGAGGGTAGCTATGACAGACAACTTCATACAAACTTGCACTGGGACCTTAACACACAGAAATGTCTGGAGAAACAACCATCAAATAAACATCTGAAGATACAACAGAGGAGGCACGGATCTTCAGCATCATAGGACTTCTGTACCATGCCAAGGTATTTTGAAACCCTAGGCAAAGGCTTCAATCAGTGCCCCCACCCAGTCCTGCATTATCATTTCCCACCTTACTATTCATATTGCCCCCTGTACCTGTGTCAGCACCTATCATGTTGCCCCCATTTGTACCTGTACCAACAGCAGTCAATACCTCAGATTGCCCCAAGACTCCAATCTGTACCCGTGCCAGCAAGATCTAAAACATCCATCATATTGTTACTCCAATCTGTACCTATCCCATGGTAAGACAAAAAAATCCATCATTTGTCCCTAATTTGTACCTGTGCCAGCAGGAGCCAAAAATCAATCATATTGCCCCAAACATCTGTGTACCTCTGCCAACTGCCACCATATTGCCCCATGTGCCTGAGCCAGCAGCAGCCAATCACTCATATGGCCCCCAATCTGTACCTGTGCCACCCACAGCATAAAAATCCACAATATTTCCCCCAAATACTGTATGTACTTGTGCCAGCAGGAGCCAAAAATCCATGATATTGCCCCAAAATATGTACCTGTGCCAACAGCAGCCAAAAATCCATGATATTGCCCCAAAATATGTACCTGTGCCAGCAGCAGCCAAAAATCCATCATATTGCCCCCTAATCATCTGCGTAGGGACAATATGGTGGATGGTGTCTATTTATATCAATCCATATAACCATTGGACTCATCCAGTTTTGCACATAAGTGTCCGAACTGAAGGGGCAACCTATTGCCACCAACACCTTCAAGGAAATTCATTCAATGGGTGCACCAGACTGATGACTGAGGAAGAATAGCACGCAGCCATCAGGAGAATTATACACTGCTCAATGACATCCAACTAATCAAAATGAAATTACACTGCAGTTTGGGGGAAACTGTTGCATTATGGATAAAAAGATGATAAATGACCTCCAAAACTGCACATTGCATTTGCTTTCATAGATGGGCCCTTTTATATTAGGTAACAAAGTGCAAGATATTTTACACTCTCAGCCTCCCACTAATAGTTTTTGTCCTCTTCTAAAATCTGAACAAATATGTACCCTGTTACCCATATACAAAATCGATTAACTAAAAATTAGTTTTCATATTTAACATCATAAATCTGAATTGTTCCCTTACTCCATGCCTTCTCATTTGAAAACTATTCATTTTAATAACCGCTTTCAAAAGAACAACATTTGGGATCAACTGCCAACTTTAAAAATCTGTCCTCCCCTGTGTGTTTTTACCGAGTAAACATCCTGAGGGCTGGTGTTGTAACATCACAACAACCACAGAACAAGCCAAATGCTTGTCTTTGTGTCCCAGGTAGTTTGAGAAAAACATCAAGTGCCTGCTTCCAGTTGTTTGAAAAAAAAATGACAGTTTTTTTTGCATCTATACTGCAATCAAAAATGTACAGTATACAGCACAGGAATGTCTCTTAAAATGTCCCAAAACTCTAAACTCGCAGAATTAATTTTAATTTTCAACTTTTCTTTAAACAATTCCATTTTTTAGAAATGAAGGCATTGAGATTTTCATTGCGATCATATTTTGTTTCCATGACTTAAGACTAACTAAAGAAGTGCTGCGCATATAAATTTTCACTTGTCAAAAGTATTCAGATGCCCATTGACTTTAATGCATTCGGACAAAAAAATCTCACGTATAAAAAAATGTCAATCGCGTAAAAATGTTGACGCCCGTATTATTTTTGAATTTCAGGCTTGGAGCAAAGTTTTGGTTGCATAAAAACTGGCAAAAAGACTCATGTAGGCTGCCAGTCCATATATGGGCTATCAAATAGCCAACACAGCCCTTATTTGGCACCCCAGGAACTTTTTTCATGCTTGTGTTGCTCCCCAACTCTTTTTACACTTAAATGTGGCTCACAGTGATCCCCAACAAAATGGTTGGGGATCACTGCCCTAGAGTGTGCTATGACAAGAGAGAGACTTACTCTAATAAAAAGGGTCATGTCTCTTGCCTTCCTTCAAGGCAAGCTTCCCCACCCTTTTTATTACCTGTGAGCCACGTGTAAAAAGAGTTGGGGAGTAAAATAAGCATGAGAACTGTCCCTGTGGCTGCCAAAATAATGAATAAGTTGTGCTTGGCTATTTGTTAGCCCCTATCTGGACTAGTAGCCTACAGGAGACTACGCAGTGCACCTAGTTTTATGAAACCAAAACTTGCCTCCAGTTCAAAAATAAGCACCTGCTTTGAAACCACCGAGTGCAACTTTCAAGGAGTTGGTGAGTAACGTATTGCTCGTGAGCCACTCCTTGTGGATAACTTCTTTAAGGTGTTTGGTCTCTTCAGTCTTCTCTTTTCTGAGGTCTCCTGAGAAGAAGAACTAAGGAACCCTCTCCCTACCACTTAGAGTGAACTTTAAGGAGGAAGAACTAAGAAACCCTGATCCTTTTATAAAATAGAAATGCCCCATAACTCTGGAAATAACATGTAATATACACTTTTATTTTCATTATGGATGAGAGCATAATTTTGTCTTGTTTCAACGAGAATAAAAAACCCATCGACTTTAATGGATAGTAAAAGAAAATGTCATGTGAAAAAACGCCCCTTGGCTTCAATGTGTTTGGTGACTTGCTGCATCTTGAATTGTCAGATTCACCCAATCGCTAATAAACATCAATTCATCAATTTCAGTGGCTACAATCATAGGGACAGATTTACTAAAGGGCAAAGTGGTTAACGCTAGCAACTTTTCGCCAAAAATCACCAATTCACTAACAGGTGCAGACGACAATTCGCTAGGGAAAGAGACCGTCGCTAGCGTTCGTTCTCAGGCGACTTTTCGATCAGACGAATGGCCGTTGCTCTGCAAATTCACTAAAGTGCGGATCTTACTGAACGTTACCTCTTTCACCAGAGTTGACTTTGCCACGTCAGACCAGGAGAACTGCAAAAATGAAGCTTCATCCTCCTCAATCTTCTGTCACTTACATCATATCCTGTCTGCCGAAAATGCATAAAAGCTGAGAAAACGCTGGCGACTTTTCCTTTTTTTAAAGCAGGATTGTCTGCAAAAGTCCTGACTTTTTTGGGGGTTTTTTCCCCAGGGCCATGGAACATTCATTTTACAGTGGGCATATGTATAGGGCTTGATATGATCTCTTTTGTCTTTATTAAGGTTAATTGGACATTTGTAATAAAAAGTGGTAACTTCAAACATTTGCAGCAATATTTCTAATAAAGTCCATACAACTTTAATGTACCCGCCCTATTCAAATTGACCTAACGTAAGATCACTAGCGACTTTTCGCTAATCAGAAACAAACGCTAGCGAATCTTCGCTATGAATTGCTTGCACTGAAGAAGTATCGCTAAAAGTAGCCATCGTTCAGCGCTCCGGACGCAACTTTGCATTTTAGTGAATTAGTGTTGTTGTAACGAATTTGTGCCTGGTGAAGTGGTCGCTGGCGATTATTTAGTAAATCTGCCTCATAATGTTCTTTGCACCAAATCCAGCATCAACTCTTTGCTTTAGTTAAAGGGATACTGTCATGGGAAATAAAAAATTTTTCAAAATGAATCAGTTAATAGTGCTGCTCCAGCAGAATTCTGCACTGAAATCCATTTCTCAAAAGAGCAAACAGATTTTTTTATATTCAATTTTGAAATCTGACATGGGGCTAGACATATTGTCAATTTCCCAGCTGCCCCAAGTCATGTGACTTGTGCTCTGATAAACTTCAATCACTCTTTACTGCTGTACTGCAAGTTGGAGTGATATCACCCCTCCCTTTTCCCCCCAGCAGCCAAACAAAAGAACAATGGGAAGGTAACCAGATAGCAGCTCCCTAACACAAGATAACAGCTGCCTGGTAGATCTAAGAACAGCACTCAATAGTAAAAACCCATGTCTCACTGAGACACATTCAGTTACATTGAGAAGGAAAAACAGCAGCCTGCCAGAAAGCATTTCTCTCCTAAAGTGCAGGCACAAGTCACATGACCAGGGGCAGCTGGGAAACTGACAATATGTCTAGCCCCATGTCAGATTTCAAGATTGAATATAAAAAAATCAGTTTTGCTCTTTTGAGAAATGGATTTTAGTGCAGAATTCTGCTGGAGCAGCACTATTAACTGATTCATTTTGAAAAAATGTTTTTTTCCCATGACAGGATCCCTTTAATAACTTAAACCTCTAAAAGGTAATTTACTCATTTCACATTTACGTAGATCTTGCTGGTGATTCAACATTATTTATATATCACTTTTTGTGTTATGAGAAACACGTTTTGCCACTGATACTTTCCATATGAATCAGAGTAATCCAATGGCAATAGCTGTAGCACCGAGAGCAGGGTAGCGATGGATGTTACCTTATTGGAGTGAAAATGGAATTGTGAAAAAAATCTAATAACAAGCCTCCAATTCTGGTCTTTCAAAGCACTGCAAAAACCGGATGCGTTTGAAGTCTTCTCAGCAAAAAAAGGATTATACATTAAGATAGCTACTAGTATTCCACTCTCATCAGTCACAATGATAAGCAGAGAATGTCTAGAACCCTAACTACGGCTCATTGCGTTTTCCCTTTCTGTCGGCTTTGAAGTTATCTCTTATTGCAGCCCTCCCCTCGGGAAACATAGGAATATACAGTATTTCATGCCATCAATGCTCAGAGCGTTCAAATGCAGGTAAAAACAAATAAAATGCAGCATAGGAGCCAATGAAAAAAATAATAAAATTCTGTTTCCGATGCGAAAATATCCCCGCTAATGGTAACGAGATAAATAATAATGGTGGAGAAAATAATTCCTCTATTCTGACATCCGTTTAGAAATCTGTAATTACTGTATGGCGGTAGTGTCAGAGCGGTGGCGGGTCCTTGATCTGACATCTTGTCACTGTATTTGAATTTGATGGCATTTCGATAACTTTTAATAAACCGTCTACACTGTTGCATATTGATCTTTTCAGGGCCTCCTATTATCTGATTGTTAGAATGGCAGAGGGACATTGGGAATTTTTCAAAATTTTAATGTCATATTTTATGCTTTAAAACTCTGACATTTTATTGAAAACAGTATTATGTGCAGCGGATTAGGTGCCATGGCTAATTAAAAGTAAAATTAGGGGCGCCCTGCCAAATACTGAACATGTGAAAAGTAATTAATAATCAGCTTGCCAAGCTCAATCTACTCCCAAAGTATATACTGTAGTATGCTGCAGACTTATAGTTTGTGAATACTGCCTAGACGCCAGGCTCTGCTGAGATTCAAGCCAGGGACTTTTGGGTTTGTGGCTCGATACCTTAACCATTTGGCAAGGTGAGTGGCATGTAGGGATGTTCACTATATGTTACCTGGCTTCTGCAGCCCCAGCCCAGCAGCAGCCTGATTGGTTGCAGTCAGCCAATCAGGGCTGACTCTGTCCTATATAAGACCAGCCCTCCAAACACTCCTTGCTTGAGCATTGGTTCCCATCCTAGCAGTGTGGCATTGTCCTGTTCTGGCCTCCTTCCTATTCTGCCTTACCTTACCTTGCCTTGCCTTGTCTAGTCTGAACCCTTCCCTGTCTTGTCCTGCCTGGCTCTGAACCTTGTCTTGTCTTGCTTTACCTTCCCCTTCCAGTTCTGCTCCAGTCCTGCTTTAAACCTTGATCTTTCCTTGCTTTAACCCTGCCTTCTTTGCACTGACCTTGACCTGACCTTGCCTTTCTGGTTCCTGCTTCCTGTTCCACCTTGTACCTTTCCCTGCCTTGACCTTGAACCGACCTTGCCTTACCTGTTCCTGATTTCTGTTCTGTCTTGTACCTAACCTGTCTTGTATCCAGTCCATTCTCTATCCCATACTCTCCTGCTTTCCTGTCTTTCTGGTCCAGTCTCCCTCTGGTCCAGTCTCCTTCTGCACTCTATCCCCAGTCTGATCCGATCTACACCCGCACCATCCTTTCCCAGTCTGTTCCTGTTCCGCTCCTACTCCATCCTGTTCCTGTCCTGACTCATCACCCTCTTCATCCTGTCTAGTCCAGTCCTGATCTTCGCCCTCTCCGTCCTGTTCCACTCCGCACCTGTTCCAGTCTGACTCATTGCCCTCGTCACCCAGTTCCTGCCCTTTTCCTGTCTGTGTCCCGTGGGTTCAGCCAGCTCTTGCCTAAAGGACTCGCCTTCCTCCTGCTGCCTCCACAGCGCCCCCTACCTAATCCTTGACACTAGACAAATATATTATAGATCACTGTGTTGCAAGTTTCTACCTGCTCGTCTGTGTTTTATTCACAGCAGTCGTTTTCCTCACAAAATAAGGCCAATCCTTCATTTGTACACAGCATATGCAAAGAAACAGAAAGTTAACCTTTTTGAGTCCATATTAGTCTGGTAGTCTGGAAACCTGCTTTTAGGTAATGCCTCAGCAACTATTAGGGCAAATACATTTTAAAAAATTACAAATATTTAACTTACGGTTTCCAGCTGTTCTGTTCATTTCTCACAGCTGTCCCCACTCACTTCTTGCTTCCTACTTCATGGACAGAGACCTCACTTTCCCTTTTCCGAAGGGGATGATGAATTGGCCATTCCACCTGTACTGGATTTCCAGCCTCAGTAAACTCCTGTGGGGAGTAATATACATTTCTTTTAGTGCTTTCCCAGCTACTGTGCCACACTGGAAGCAATCTATTAATAATGGATTATTTACCAATTTGGATTACTGACGGGTGAATAAATTCGCCAGACACAAATTTGTGGTGAATTTCTGTGTTTTGCCGCAAACGAATTAAATAGTGAAACTTCGGCAACAATACGCAGCTGAAAAACCCGCCATGTCAAAGAAAAAATTGATGCGTGTCAAAACTATTCGGACACCCATTGATTTAATGCATTCGAACCAAATAATCGCGCGTATAAAAATTGTCACTTGCATCAAAATTGACCCGCGTCAAAATTATGTTGACGCCCATTGACTTTAATGTGTATTGCAAATTTACCGCCGTTTCACCATTCCCTTACCATATTTTTCAGTTAGTACTAGTGATGGGCAAATTTCTACCCTTTCACTTCACAGAAAAATTCTCGAATTACCCGCATCAATTTTTACGCCATCGTTAAGGTCAATGAGCGTTTGAATAGTGTTGACGCAGGCGACTTTTCTGACGTGCGTCCAAAATTTTTTGACGCCGTCGAATTTTCACTGGAGTTTCTCGAATTTATTCGCTGGCGGCGAAACGCAGAAATTCGCTTCAAATTCAAGCCTGGTGAATTTATTCGCCCATCACTAGTTAGTACAGATTAATGATGCAGGTCAACTACTTCGCATACAGTATATTCGGGGGGGGAGGTTCAACCACAGAGTGACAAATAGAAAGTAGGGGGATTAAGTACAGGTTAAAAACCAAATCATTAATGTAAAATAGCCTTCTTAGCGCTTCCATATTCAATTTCCACCCCTTAATGTATTAGTGTCCTATAAGCTCTAAATCATTTCAACGCAAGCGCCTCCAAGCTTCATATTTATTGCAATGGGGGATTATCTCATTGCGTTCAATTACATCCATCTAATTGGATATAAAATGAATCAGCTCCTACTGTTTTCTTCTGGGAGTATAGACAGTGAAGTTCTTAGGTTTTTAACTGTCAGCAGACTGACCTGAGCGTGTTATTTCCCCGAATAATACCAGAAGTACAACACGTTCCAGATTAACAGGGTCCTTTCTGGCGAACGTGAACAGTTTAATGTTGTTTGGATCGAATAAGGGAGGATGTTAAAAGGAGGATTTGCCATGAAACTGACATCACTTACATTATAAGATTATTAGAGGGGAGTCTTAGAGATATATTGTAGCTACTTAAAGCTGTAGTCAATGTTTTAATAGTATTAACATGCCAGGAAGACGTATTAGGGGTTGTTGACAATGCAGGACACGTGTGCAAAAACTTGCCAATTTTTTGCACTTTGCACGGCGTCTCCTGCATTGTGTAACCTGCTACAGACCAATGGCGCGCCCCATGGATTGAGTAGACATATCTGACCCCTAACTATCTCTATATGTCATTTACAAGTGTCAGTTAGAGAGCATCAAAGATAGACCTGGACTTCTATGTAGGGTTGTCACCTTTCCAGGGCTGGAGCGGACAGCCCCGTTTTCAAGGCTGGTTCAAATCCTTATGTCTTTGTTTTTTTAGCCTTTACAAAATTGGACAAACTCCAACCATGTGATGCATGACATCATGGCCCTATCCACAATGTCACGGACCACCCCTTGACATCACGACTTTTCTCCAATAACACCAGCCCCTTTGTCTGACTTTTGCTGATGGCAATGGTGGTGACCCTACCTCTATACACATTCAGAATAACATCCAGAGAAGAAAGCACAAGCAAACTTCTGCTGCTCATTATTAGTAGGGATGCACCGAATCCAAGATTCGGTTCTGGATTTGGCCTTTTTCAGCAGGATTCGAATTCGGCCCGACCAAACCGAATCCTAATTTGCATGTGCAAATTAGGGGCGGGAGGGAAATTGCACTCAGGATTCGACCAGGTTTCGGCCTTTTTCATCAGGATTCGGCAGAATCCTTCTGCCCGGCCGAATCCTAATTTGCATATGAAAATTAGGGGCGGGAAAGAAAAACATGAACATTTTTGTCACAAAACAAGGATGTAAAAATATTTTCCCCTTCACACCCCTAATTTGTATATGCAAATTAGGATTCGGTTCGGTATTCGGCCGAATCTTTCGCGAACAATTTGGGGGTTCGGACGACTCCAAAATAGTGGATTTGATGCATCCCTAATTATTAGGTGTCGAGCTTGAAGTTAGTGTGGCCATGGCCTTTTACAAATATAACAAAATATAGTAA
This sequence comes from Xenopus laevis, assembly GCF_017654675.1. Taxonomy (NCBI): domain Eukaryota; kingdom Metazoa; phylum Chordata; class Amphibia; order Anura; family Pipidae; genus Xenopus; species Xenopus laevis. The sequence continues at coordinate 5,643,155 of NC_054378.1, forward strand.
CCCATAGCAACCAGATGTTTGCTTTCAAACAGCTGCATACCTCCCAACTGTCCCATTTTGAGCGGGACAGTCCCGCTTTTGATAGCTCAACCCGCAGCCCTCGCTTTTTACTGAAACGTCCCAACTTTCTCTTTGATGTACAAAGTTTCTAACTTTATTGGCTTTTGGCAGAGAGCCCAGAGCAGCCACCGGGTGCACAAAGATCCTTTTGTAACAATTTTGAGATAAGCAAATAAGTAATTGTAACAATTTAGATGAGGAGGTCCCTTGGGAAAAGATTTACAGCTTAAAGGGCAATTCACCTTCATTAGCAAAACTGTAATAACTGAATAACTGGGGATTTAAAAATGATCGTATCTCTAGTTCATCCCCAGTCTTTTTGAACCAATGTGGGTGTGGTTGGGCAGCATGCCGCCCCTAAAATTCTGCCGCCCTAGGTGGCCTTTCTACCAATCCAGGCCTGATCACAGGGCTATAGTTTAATTAAAAAAAAACATGCCCCCCACCACTATCAATGAAACACCAAAAATATCATGACCGAATCCCTTTAAGTCCTTAAAATGTCTTCATATCTATCCCAGGGGTGATTTAATTTCTATGCTCTAAGTGAGCCACCCACATATATATATATATATATATATATATATATATATATATATATATATATATATATATTACATCATAAAGAGCTAACAGTCTTGTTATATCCCAGTGCCAGAATAATCCGAGGCAGAAGTAGCCGCAGCCATTTCAGATAACGGTATGTATATATGCAAATGCATTACCATTCCTTCCTGGCGTCCATTCTATTTGTCGTATTTGTCGGCTGCTATGTCTGCGATGCTAGCGTGTTTGTTTTGCAGTTCTAAAAAATCAGGAACATTCCACAAAGTTGAAATAGGGAGAGGCGAATTTAATTAATTTTGTTTTATCCTCACCTTCTTCCGACACGCACTTTGCATAAAAGCCTGCTTTCGTTGTCGTATGCAGAGACAAAGATTTTATATTAAACCCGCAGCTTTTGTGGGGCCTATAAAACTCAGGCGCGGCTGCAATCTCGTTTAATCACTCTGTGACATTTCTGGTCTCTTGCTTCTTACATTTTATGGGTCATCACTTGTATCTCTGTATAAAGGAGGATAAATATATGAATCTCCCTCTACTGTCCTGATTGTTTTCTTTATCCTCTTCGTTGCTTATATAATGTCTGTTCTTATAAACTTATGTCTAGGGATGTAGCAAACTGCCGATTTGGTGTTCGCGAACGCCGTTCGCGAACACCGGCAAAAAATGCGAACGTTCGCGGACAGTTTGCGAACTTCGAACACCCGCTAAAATCGTTCGATTCGAACGATCGAAGGATTTTAATCATTCGATCGAAGGATTTTCATTCGAATCGAACGATCGAATGCTTATAATCGTTCGAACGAATGAAAATCGTTCGATTTTTAGCGGTCGAAGGAATTCGAATGGTCGAATGGTCGAACGACTTGTATTCGAATCGAACGTGAACTCAAAATGCGAACGTTCCCAAACGTTCGCGAACATTCGGCGGACGCGAACGGTCGAAGTTCGCGCGAACTAGTTCGCAGCAGAACAGTTCGCTACATCCCTACTTATGTCTCACTGAATTGTACATTTTACAGAAGTAGCCAGATTGGATTTACTCAGATGTAGTGATGGGCAAATAAATTCACCTAGCATGAATTTGCGGCAAATTCCTGGCATCAATTTCCGATTTTCACGATCCACATTTTATACTTGAAGCTCTAGATCATACCAAAATCGTATTTATGCACCAGAATGGAGAACCCGATGCCCATACTCTTTACTGCCTTCCCAGCCTGGTCAATGCCATCCTACCTTTAACTCCAAATCTGAGTAGTGATGGGTGAATCCCCGGGAAAAAATTTGCGAAAAATCATGATATCGGAAAGTTCACGAAACAATCTTGAAATTCTACAGTTTTCACGAAAAAATTGTGAAATTTTAATGTTTTCACGAAAAAATCTAGCAATTTCGTGAAAAGGTTCGAATTGCTCGATTTTGTAGTGAAAACATTCGAATTGCTTGATTTTGTAGTGAAAATGAAATTCTACCGTTTTCACAAAAAATCGTGAAATTTGAACGTTTTCACGAAAAAAACAAGCAATTCGAACGTTTTCACTACAAAATCAAGCAATTCGAATGTTTTCACTACAAAATCGAGCAATTCGAACCTTTTCACGAAAATCACAAAATTTTTCGTGAAAACGTTCAAATTTCAAAAATTTTCGTGAAAACGGTAGAATTTCAAGATTGTTTGTGAACTTTCCGATTTCACGATTTTTCGCAAATTTTTGGCCGGGGAGAGATTCACCCATCACTACTCAGATGTGGAGTTAAAGGTAGGCTGGCATTGAACAGGCTGGGAAGGCAGTAAAGAGTATGGGCATTGGGTACTCCATTCTGGTGCATAAATACGATTTTGGTATGATCTAGAGCTTCAAGTATAAAACGTGGCTCAGCGCCTGTGGCAACAGAGAATACAAACACCAAAATTTATAGTAAGTTTGGATTTTTCAATTCACACCATGGGGGAAAATTCCCTAAGCGGCGAAAATTCGCCAGCGACGGCTTCACAGCCATCGCAACACTTCACCAGGCATATTAAATTCGCTAGGACAGCGCCAATTCCCTAAAGTGTGAAGTTGTGTCCAGGGCGCCGAACGATGGCGAATTTTCACTAGCGTTACTTCGCCGATCAAATCGATGATTCGCTAGCGTTGGCTAATTTGCATACGGCGGGAAATGATAAAGTTGAATGGACGTATATGTTGCAGCAAATACATTACACAAGTCCAGGGAACCTTAATAAAATAAAATAGAGTTGTTATATTGCCCTACACATGAGAAAATTTGCAATTGGTTTAATTTTTTATTATTTGTGGTTTTTGAGTTATTTAGCTTTTAATTCAGCAGCTCATCAGTTTGCAATTTCAGCCATTTTCAGCCTATTAAAGGGGAACTATCACGAAAAATGAAAATTTAATATAAGCTTCAGCATACTGAAATAAGAACATTTCTAAACATAATCAATTAAGAATTCTGTACTGTTTCTGAAATAATCAAATTTATGTTCACTATTCCTCTCTCAGCATCTGTTTCTCTTCATTCTCTCTTCATGCAGCAGTTGGGTGTCAGATATTCACTGACAGTTAGATCCAATATATCTTATAGGGGGGCTCCTTTCCTAGAAGATGAATTAGAGCTCACTCAGATAACTGACAAAAAAATCTAACAAAATAATTGCCTTTTGCACAAATTCTGCATGTAGAGAGACATGATGTCTGGTGAGTTTAATAGAGTGACCTCTAATACATCTTCTAGGCAAAAGGATAAAGGATATTCTTTTTGGATAAATGTGACTTATTCTTACATACATTTTTATAGACTTTGACCTGGAAAAAGTGGTGGTTCACCCTTTAGTTAACTATGAATGTGTTCTAGAATGGCCAATTCTAAGCAACTTTTCAATTGGTCTTGATTCCTTATTTTTTATAGGTTTTTAATTTGCCTTCTTTTTCTGATTCTTTCCAGCTTTTAAATGGGGGTCACTGACCCCATCTAAAAAAAAAACCCAATGCTCGGTAACGCTACAGATTTATTGTTATTGCTGCTTTTTATTACTCATCTTTCTATTCAGTCCTCTACACATTCCAGTCTCTTAGTCAAATAAATGCATGGTTGCCTGGATAATTTGGGCCCTAGCAACCAGACGGCTGAAATTGCAAACTGGAGAGCTGCTGAATAAAAATGCTAAATAACTCAAAAACTACAAACAATTAAAAATTAAAAACAGTTGCAAATTGTCTCAGAATATCCCTCTCTACATCATACTTAAAGTTAGGTCAAAGGCTTTAAGAAGAAGAAATATATACTTGTTCCTTGGTGTAAGTGATATCACCAATTGCTGAATAAAAAGCATTATTTCTGTTTAAAATATAGTATTTAATTATTTGAGGCAACAGCAATGGGGTAATGAAAGGAATATTCTGTTCTGAACTTTCGCCTTTTGTGGCTTGTTTTGCATTGCATTGTTTTATAAAGGTAATTTTATCCATTGAACTGAAACAACGTTGGAAAGAAAATGATCAGCCCAATTATACGTCTAGCATAGAAATAAGCAGGGCTTTGTAACATACAAATTACTAAAGCTTGTTTGGTGACTTTCATCTCAGCAAGAGTCTGCGCTTTTAGCTGTGTCTTGTGTCTGCACCAAGGAACAACATGACTGTTTGATCCGCGTTTTATAAAAGGGTTTGTCCCTAGTCTCTGTCTGATAAAAGGAATTGTAATTTGTGTTTGTATTCCCTGTGTATAGAGGCCCATAGGCAACATGAGAGAGGAGAAGCTATTGCCAATAGATAGTGTCTGTCTGATGGTGGGTAATGGTTTAGGGTGGTGGCAGATGAAGCTACTGGGGGAGACAAATTGCCTTTTCTTCGGGCGACTAATTCCTTCCTGCTGGCTAGATTCGGATTGCTTCTGCTTTCCGAAGTTGCCCGAAGTTTCCTCGTGAGGCAACTTCGGAAAACGAAGCATTCCGAGTGCCATCCCCCTGGTGATTTACATTCTAGCAAGTGTCCAGTCCCCAGAGAATCCTGCTATACCGGGAATCTTTATATTTTTGAGTACATCCTCTCAAGACTCTACACTAGTGGGACAAGCAGAATACTAACCTTCCTACTCTTAAAATTGGAGCTTCTGACTGCTCTACTAACTAACCTAAGCCTGACTAGTGATGGGTGAATAAATTCACCTGGCACGAATTTGCAGCGAATCTCCTCATTTCGCCGCTGGCGAATACATTTGCGAATCTCCTGTGAAATTTCGCCGCCGTCAAATTCTTTTTTGGACACGGGTCTGAAAAGTCGCTTGCATTCAAATTGGAGTGCGTCAACACTATTCGGACGCCCATTGACTTTAATGCCAGCATCAGCTTGGATGCGGACGTCACGATTTTTCGTGAAAATGGCAGATTTTCACGATTTTTCCGTGAAAATGTCACTAAGCCTGACTCCTAAAGGCCCATTTATCAAAGGCCGAATTTTAGTATGCCCTTGCCAGGGCATACTGTTACCATTTTGAATTAGCAACTGTTCTGACATCAAGAAATTAAATTAAAGGGCAAGTCAACCCCAAAATGAAAATTTGCCTAATAAAACATAATTCTAAGGAACTTTCCAGTATACATCCATTACAAATTTTCAGTGCTTTTAAAGTTATTTGTAAAAGCAATTGGTATTGAAAGCTTAACTCCCAGTTGTTATTTTTTAAACAACGTTGTTTCCCCAGCAAAGACAGGTCTGTTAATGAGTTGCCTTGTCTTACATTGTATCAACAGTCTTAGATAATCAGGGCAGAGAATAGAAAGGGACAGACACTGTTTTCAATAGTAATACATATACAAATAACTGATAAACCATAGAAAATGTGTAATGAATGTATAATGCAAAGTTGCTCAAAATAATGTTTTCTTTTATTAGGCAAATGTTTATTTTGGGGTTTACTTGCCCTTTAACTATTGTTTTAAAGAGTCATTGGTGTCCAAGTTATTGACACACTGTAAAATGTGAAATCACTTAAAGTGTGAAATCAATGTGGAAATCCCTTCCATCCCACCGGTGAGTCCCACCAGTGTCGGACTGGCCCACCGGGATACCAGGAAATGTCCCGGTGGGCCCAAGTGTCAGTGGGCCCTTATGCTGCTAAACATTTGGCCTATTTAATGGTCATTCCCTATTTCTATGAGGAAAATAGGCTAAATAGATAAAATAATCAATTATAGTATGTAAAGAAAAGAGAGTATGAGAATAGAGGTTGAGTGAGAAAAGGAAGAATAATAGTAAGAGAGTGGGCCCCTGGTCTAAATTTTTTGGGTGGGCCCCTGGTGTTCCAGTCCGACACTGAGTCCCACCCATGCTCTACTGCAAATTACAAGGAGCTGTAACTTGCAAGGATAGTGTGGTGCTGTATAGTGATGGGCGAATTTGTTCCGTTTCGTTTTACCAACAAATTTGTGAAGTTCCCGTGAAATTTATGAAATGGTGAAAGAATTTCGATGCCCGTGTCAGTTCTGACGCTGACGTTAAAGTCAATGGGCATCCAAATAATGTTGATACGCATCGGTTTTGACGCAAGTGACTTTTCCGACGCATGTCCAAAAATCTTTGACGCCAGTGGCTAAACTTGGAAATTCGCTGTGAATTTGTGCCTGCCGAATTTATTCGCCCATCCCTAGTGTTGTACCAAGTGGTTCATCTCCTAAATAGAATGAGCCCTATCTTCAGTGCTGCTTGTACCGCTAACATAGGGCTCCTCTAGAAATGACCCAGATTGTCGGTGACTGTCCCCTGTCATATTTTTCTACAAATAAAACCAATCTGCGTAGGTTGCAGTTAAAAAAGGATCTCAGTCTTTGGAAAGGGTAAAGAGAGAAAATTGCTGCAGAAATTTGAGTTTAATACAAGCTTGACTGTATTGTGGACCTTATTAAAGCAGAAACATCTGCCCTTTGTTGGAAAGTCCCCAGAGAACGTACGTCCTCCCAAAAAACACAAGCCCCCATATTCTCCTGCCATAGGACTTAATGGAATGCAGCGAGTTGAGTCCTATGACTTTTAGCGCCAGCATATTATCATGAAGCAAATCTTGCGAGACTGTTTGGCTGCAAAGCAGTGAAATAATATTTGTTTGTTCTATAATTGTCCCAACATCTGCTCCATTTAATTCTCTCCTTTGAGCATTTGCTGCAGTGAGTTTAGCATTGCCATTATGAAGCTACACCAAACGGCTGTAATTGTGGACTGGTCTGATTATTGGCTCATTATTGCAGTTCTGTTTGTTGGCTTCAGAGGAATTTTTTTTAAAAATAAAACAGCTTTTTAGCATTTTCAGCAATGATATGATTTTGCCATGTGACAATGGCTGAGACATCTCCATTGTTACATCAGTTTTTGCACATCAAGAAATGAAAGGATGGAACATATGAATGAGACAATAATGATACCCTTTTATGTCAAACACCTGGAATTATCAGGAACTAGGGCTCTGTAACCAACAATTGAATTGCCTTCAAAGGATTCAACTGAGCAAACATCAGCTACTGCCAACGTTGCCATTAAGACTTCTACATTACAATACGAATGCAAAGATAGATGACAATCAACACTTTGAAGGCCACCGGGGGTGTGATATACCTGGATGGTTTAACCTGGATGAAAAATAAGAAATGTTTATTGCATATTTCTCCATATTGCTATGTAGGTGTTTGTTTTATATCCAGAATATGCAAATGGACTACCAAATAGCCAATCACATGGACTGGCCGAAGCTTTATTTCACTGTTTGGCCTAGTGGATCAGAGAAGTATTGAGGAGTAGTTGCTGCTCTTAGTTCCTCATCTGCCAGCAGGGTCAGACTGGCCGGCAGAGCACAGGAAAAAAACCTGGTGGGCTAACTAACACTCAATCCTGTCCTCCCACCCTCCCTTGATCCAGACTCAATCTGGCTTCCCCACTGCACTCCCTCCCTCCCTCCCTCAATCCTGACCCGATCTGGCCTGAGCCGCTGCCCTCAATCCCTTGATCCAGACGTGATTTGGCCTCAACTGCGTCCCTCCCTCAATCCAGACACAATCTGGCCTCATCTGCTGTCCTCCCTCGATCCAGATGTGATCTGGCATTTCCCAGCTGCCCTCCCTCCCTTGATCCTGCCCTTCCCCTCTGTCCTCCCTCGATCCTTGCCTAAACCTGCTGCACCCCCTCGATCTAAACCTGATTGCAGCCTCCCTGCTACCCACCATCCCCAATCACCAGGGCTGGATTTACATAGTGGGCGCCCCTAGGCCCACTACCGTTCGTCTCCCTTGTCCCCTCCAGGGAGACAGGAGCAATGGGCATTGGCGCACAGGAAATTTAAAAAATGATTGTATCTCCAGTGCATCTCCAGTGTTTTTGAACCAATGTGGGTGTAGTTGGGCAGCATGTCGCCCCCCCTCCCCTAAAACCCTGCTGCCCTAGACCCGGGCCTAGATGGCCTTTCCACAAATCCGGGCCTGTCAATCATATCAAAAGCTAAATGATAAGGATGGTGCCAGATGCGGGGAGGGCCTGGCGGTGGGCAAATGGGAACTTTTTTTACATTGGACCAACAGAAGTCAATAGGATTGCAGGGCTGTCGTTTGGTGCTTTACAATGTCAAAATAGACAATTTCAGGTCATCAGTGTCATGGTTTAAAGACCACACAATAATTCATGGTATCTCCAAGGTAGATTAGTTTTAGTGATAGAGCACAAACCCACTTGTTAACAGCAACATTCACTTGCACTAGTTTTTTTTTTCCAAAAGGACCTTAGGCAGCAGTAGCATGCTCCAGGACCCTCCACTTCAATCGCAGATCTGAGAACAAGTTCATGCTCCCTTTTTGCAGATTATTTCCGGCTTTGAGTATAAACCAAGAAGCACTTTTCTCTGTAAATGTTTTAAGAAGCTGTTATGCTTTCATCCATGCACTTTGAGTAACCGAAAAATTGTAAAGTCCTTATTTTGAGACTTTAAAGGCAAAAACTAATAAAAAATACAGAATCCTAAAAAGCTTCCTTTTTGTTTAGCATTTGAAATATATGTGACTTGAATTCTTGCTGAGAAATTCTTCCAGCAGCTCCTCATCTGCTGATCCATGAGCTGCCAAACTTGGGACAATGACGGATACAATTTTCTAACCTACTGATATCCATAGTACATGGATCAGATGCCACTTCTCAAACCATATACATGTCAATAATTCAAAACAAAAAGTAATACTATTAGTAAGGTCAGCTTGAGACCCAATTTTTTACATTCAATGTGTGGTCCAACTAAAGTTATGCAATGTCACCAACTATATTGGGGTTGGGTACTGGTTCTTAAATATTTACTTGTGGTAGAAGCTCCCCAGAATACCCAAATATATTTTATGAGCCTTTATTGATTTACAATACCATAAGCTTAACTAACAGAGATCTAATAAAAATGGTACTGCTAAAGGAGGGCTGATGCCAAAATGTTTGAAACCTGGATGGATATCATTTCATATATAACAATATTAATAATATTCTTACTGCAACCTAGTCCATCTGAATCCTCACTACCTAGATCATCTACATGTTAGTGCTTCAAGTACAAATGGGGTCCCGTATTAAAAGGTTGCATAGTAAAATAAAAAAAATGGAAAAACTGGAAAAAAAAGGAATAGACTTCTGCTTCATTTCTTTTGAAAACAGTTGACTTAGTAGCCTAGTCATGAATATGAATTTCCAGAGCATCTTGGAAATCAAAAAATAGCTACTGAGTATCCTTTCTGGACCATTACTGAGTTCTAAAACTGAATGATGAGGCTGTAAAAAAATATGTTGAGCTTGTTGGGAATTGTATTGTTTGTCAGTGAAGATATTTTTTTTATGTACACTGAGGGGTCCCAGTTTGGGATTTTGGGAATATCCTCACTGAGGGTGGTGTGTCCTTCAGAAAAGGAACGGTTATTGTGACCAAACAGGAACAGATCAGGCAGGAGCAGGAGTAGCAGGACAAGGCAGTAGTGAGGAGTGTGTGGGTGTAAATACAGGACAAGTCAAGAGCAGGAGGGAGCAGATGTAGAGACAGAACAAGATGGAGCAGTAAGACCACACAGACAGGAGAAGGGAGACAGGAGCTTGCAAGCTGCTCTCTTGGCCTAGTGATCAAGTATAGCAAAGAGAAACCTGGACAGAATAGGTCAATTTGGTCTCAGTTTACAGATGGGCCTTTCCAAAGCTTTCTCAAATCAATGTGTCTAAATTTGAATAGATGGAAATATTTTGAACCAATTAGTGTTGTGGCACATTGGGCAAATGGTACACTAACACTCAAATAATGGAAACTTCTCACAACTAATACTCCTGGATCTATCAGCTGCATTTGACACTGTGGATCACCCTCTCCTCCTCCGTCCCTCCATTCACTTGGCCTTCATGACATGGCCCTGTTCTGGTTCTCTTCTTACCTCGCTAATCATTCCTTCAGTATCTCCTACAATGGAGTAGCATCTTCTACCCTACCTCTTTCTGTTGGGGTTCCTCAAGGCTCAGTTATTATCTCTTTCTCTCTTCTTCATTCTGCAAACTAATCCACTCATATGGTCCAATGTCATCACTATGCTGACGATACTCAGCTTTATCTCTCCTTTCCTGATCTCAACCCAGAACTCCTAACTCGGTCACCTCCTGCCTGTCCATATCTCTTGGATGTCACAACACTACCTTAAATTAAACCTCTCTAAAACAAAACGGTTCTCTTTCCTCCAACTAACACATGTAACATCCCAGAAGTATCTATCACAGTTAAAAATTTCACAATCACTGTCCACCCAGGCCTTGGGTTATCCTAGATTCTGCCTTGAATCTAGGATGAGCAATTTTTGCATGAAAAGTACATTAGTAGTACATTTTAGAGGGAGAATTGTGAATTTGGGGACCCCAATGAAACCATTTATGTCAATGGGTAGCAACTGTACCCAAAGCTTTTAAATACATTGAGGTAGCTGAGCGCACTAAAATAATAAATAACAGAACGTATGCTTCAAAAACATTTTTGCACATGATAATATAGGAAAAAACAGTTTTTCACCTGAATTTAGCAATATTACTTTCTTGGTAATATTGGCTTAAAGTGGCTTTAAAATGTAAGTATGTATATCAATGTGTATGTGCAGATTTGAAAAATGACATCAACACAATTTTCTTAATAGGAAAGCTATTGTGGCTGATATCTGACTTTACAACTTCTAAATCTCAGAGCTGCATTTACTGCCAAGATTTACCGCCAAGATTTACTGCAACAATTTCCCTTTTATTTCAATTCATTTTTACATCAGCATTTTAAATATAAGAGACAAGAAATCAGTTCAATTACGGTTCAGTTGCTGAAAAAATTTTCAATATTCCCAAAAAGCTATAGATGGAATGTGACAAACGCAGACTGGGAAATGAAGAACAATTTCATCTTTCGTAGACAAGTCATACAAAGGCAGTCAGACCTCCAAAGATTAAATTCGCACAATCAGACTTCTATTCCAACAGCAGGTTCTTATAAATCATTAAATCTCTTTGATAAATTCACAAGACATTTTTGAAATGCCCATCTTTTTTATTTGGCAGCAGCTGATCTGTGGGCACCCAAAACTAGTTAAACAGTGATAATAGAATTTTGGCCATCACTTGTGGCATAAAAGCATCATGCTTTGCTTCCTAAATCAGTTGTTGTTAGTATGTGTGTGTTGGAGGGTAAAGGTTTTGCCAACCTTTGGGTCGTTTGGTCCCCTGGGCATAACTAAATTGGGTCCTCAGTTATAGAAGGAAAGCTGTTTCCTTTTTCCTGTGTGAAAGTATTGTGCTGGCAGTTCAATAACTGTCACTTTTTTATTTTATAAAAGGGAAAGGTGCCATGTGCTCAGTTTCTTTGGGCTGCACGCTTGCTGGAGAAAGTACAGTGGTGCTCCATAGGGCCTGAAACAAAGGGAGGTTCCAGAATAGGAGAAGTACCGTATATACTCGAGTATAAGACGACCCGAGTATAAGCCGCGGTGCACATTGCGCCAAAGCGACCCCCCCCCCAGTGATCAACAGGACTTCTTTGCAAAGTTGATGGTGACAGAGAATTGCCAAACGGATTACTTTATGCATTGTCCCACTGTCCCACTACCATGTGCAGAGGGTGCTGTGTGATATTGCCACCACTGTTATTCTTTCATATAACCAACAGAGGGAGCTGTGTGATATTGCAGTCTCTCCCCAAGTGTCCTCTGTTGGTATAGGAATGATTAGCAGTGACTGCAATCTCAGCTAGCGCCCGTTGACTCGAGTATAAGCCGAGGTAGACTTTTTCAGCACATTTTGAATGCTGAAAAACTCGCTTATACTCGAGTATATACGGTAAGCGCAAGAGCAGTTCTGTTTTTGTCACTCTAGGAGTGAAAGTCATGATCAGGAGTTATTTAGTGAGCAGCTAGAGGCTCCAACGAGGAGAACAGGAGGGTTAGTACCCTGCGGTGACAAGGCTGCCAGCTTAGGGACTTAAACGGTTAAGCTCAGGGATCTAGAGATCCTTGAAATGTGGGACCCCTGTGAGATTTCCATTGAGTGGGGATTGTGGAGGCTAGCCTTTTTTTAGTGTACCTGCTCTCCCATGTAGTGGAGGCACAGGACTCCTGAAGCGCCATAAGGAAGGAAATCAGTGCTAGATTTCTTGCAGTAGAAAAAAAGAGCAACACGTATCATAGGCTGCCTGTAATTTTGACTGAAGAAACATTCAGGAATATCAGAATTATTCAGACGGCCATTGGCTTTAATGCATTTGGACAAAATAGGCGCGCGTATAGAAATTATTACTATTTTGATGAGTGAAATTGACGCTCATCAAAATAATTTTTGAATTTCCAGCGATTTTTCTGGCGAAGCAAAAGAGGAATAAAAATCCCTCATCAAATTAATTTCCCATTACACCAAGATTCTTTTTGTATTTGGATCATCCATGAAGCACATTCTCTGAGTACGTACGACAGGTTCCTTTGAAAAGATAAAATCAAAAAGTTGCTCAGCCTTGTGTTGTGTTCTACGATCTGCATAAGTGAAACCACTGCACAAATCATAACTGGAAGTCATTTCTGAAATGATCTATTGCTGGCAGTTTAATTTACACCTGCTCGCTAAACAATGTGTTTCCTCTCTGAAATGGAAAATGAAAAAGGGAGTTAGCGCTCACAATTATTATGTAAATGAGCATCCAAAATAGACACGTTGCCGCTGATTATAGAGGAGCGCCTCGTTTGTCAAACAAGCAAAGCAGATTAAAAGAATGTAATGCTTGTGACTGTGGAACATGAAACCGAAGGATCTGCTAAACATAAGCCAATGTCACAGGGGGCATTTTGACACCTCCTTCGCCTTTGGGTTTGGGTGATTTTTTTTTTTAATAAATGAGAAGGTGGAGATTTTGTGTTGTGCAGTGACCGTTCTCTATGAACTTCAATAAAATCAATGTAATTCTTTTCATTTATAATTATGGCTTTTGGTGTGAGCTGCGAACTGGGTATGTATAATAATAGTGATGGGCGAATATACTCGGCAGACACAAATTTTCGTCGAATTTACGTGGGTCGCCAAAAGCAAATGAATTTACAAAACTGCGGCGACAAATTGCCGATGGAAAATCCACAAAATTGTTGCACGCATAAAAATTGTTGCATGTCAAAATGATTCAGACTTTAATGCATTTGGACCAAAATAGTCAGGCGTATGAAAATTGATGCCCCCATCAAAATAATTTTGAGGCCCATTGACTTCAACGTGTTTTGGTAATTTTTCACCGCTTCTCGAATTTTGCTGTAAATTTGTGAATTGTTCGGCGAAGCGAAACTGCACAGATTCGCCCATCACTATATAATACCCTTTCAGTAACTCAATATCTGCTCACAGCTGACCAATTTGAGTAAAATCTTGCATCTCGTTCAATCCACCGTGTCTGCCTGCACTTGAGTAGAGGCTATGTGTATTCGGGTGCAAGCACATCATAGAACGGTGGAGTAGATTCTCTCGGCCTGTGTTTCTCTGCAGACTGAGATCTGCTACATGTGGCACTAGCCTTAAGCTGGCCATAGAAGTTGAGATTTTTAAAAGATCAGATCCTGATCATGAGACCACGATCTTCTCGGAACGATCGTACGAATTTACCATCAACTAAAAAGACCAATTTGCCAGGAAAACAAAGGGGAGCTGCCTGCTTGGCCCTGCAAACATAGATGCATTGCACTGGGGCCAACAAAGATTTTTTGACCTGGCCGATCAATTTCCTGTCAGCCGAAAAATCGTAAGATGTTCGATCGTTCGAATCCCACTAACCGCACGATAATTTCGAAGGATTGGTCGGACTTCCCTAAAATTGGTCGTTCGGCAAGAAGAATCGTCGCGTCTATGGGGAGCTTTAGAGTTCAAAATGTGTTAGACCAAAGTATTTTTCAGGATATTCCTCTTCATGAACTAAAATACAAGAGAAGTTACCTAGGTTGGCAACTAAGGGGGACCAACCGCTCCACAAAGATTGTGGGTGACAAAGTTATAGCACACCTGGGATTTCATGCAAATTGCGGATCACCTGTAAACCCCATTGTGTGTTGGGAGATACCTCCCTGTGAGTTGAGCAGGATGAAAGATAACCCCAGTGGCAGCAAAGCTGGAGTTCTTATCATATCAGGACCCTGTCACTTAAAGCCAATCAGAGTCGGACTGGGGGGTCTTGGCCTATCGGGGCTGCCTCTTTGAGACTCCCTGTCCCCTCTCCACACCCCAGCCTAGTCGATAATACCAGTGGGACCCCGCACATAGCCAAAAGTCACCTTGGGGCCCCGCCACCGCTGCAAATCCACCTGCCCCAGACATAAAGCTTCCCGTTCCCCTTCCCTCCCCCCACAAACGATGAATTTGATCGCAAAGATTTATTATTCTGGTCCAACATCTTGAAGCTGGAAAATAAGGACAATTTAGGCCACCCTGGAAAAGATATTTGGAGGTGGAACAGACACAAGTCATTTGCCCAAGGTTAGACAAGAGAAAATGCCGTTGCAAATACCATGTTATTGTAAAACTATGCAGCAAATTTTATGTTCAACATGGCGTGAGACCTTACAAAACGTTACAAAACATGCCCTAAGCTCTTTATCTCTTATCATAAAGCAGGTTAATGAGATATTCTAGGATGCGGCATGAAAATAGCAGAATATGAAATGCCCAAACCAACCTCAGCCTTATCAAAAATGCACCTGTATGGATTTCGTTTTCATTTACTAAACCCAGGCCGGAAGCACGACATTTCCCTGGAATTACATCTCGAAACTGACGTTGATTTTAATGGAAATTTGGATGGTGATGAATACAAGTTTGATTGTCATGAGGCATAATAAAATATTTTTTCATCGGCCCGAGGCAATATGTCATTATGTCATTATGTCCATGACATTATCATTTCATTTTGTTACGAATGAACTCAAAATAAAAGAATTAGAGTGAGAAACTATTTTTTATAAAGAGACATGAATGGTTTCCATGTCGTCTATTTACCTGTCTGCTCATAGCGATGAGATTTTTGCTGAAAGAGCTACAAATACATTGATTGTAGGAATAATAATATTGACTGCTCGCTTACATTTCTGAATTCAGTGGACCTATTTGCTAAATAGATGTATAGGAAGCAATGCAGAACTATTGCCTTTGTGGGTCAGTGTCTCTTTACATTATAATTTTTTCATATGTAACTGTCGGAGTAAGGAGTTAACTATTGCTGTGTATCTATACCCGGGGGGGGGGGTTCCCATAGGCCCAGAGATAGTGATTGTAGTTCAACAAGGTCTATATAGGGGAAGGGAGCACATGGTTTTGTACCTTCGGACTCTACCTGGTTATTGGGGTGGATGTTGCTGGAGAGTCTTGGGGCAAATTCACTAAGATCTGAAATTGCGCCAGCGACAGCTTCGCCAGACGTTGTTTCGCCAGCGCTACGCAAATTCACTAAAATGTGAAGTTGCGCTCAGGGAGGCGAACGGTAGCGAAGTTGCGCTAGCGTTAATTCATCAAGCAAAGCGAAGTTACGCTAGCGATGCCTAATTTGCATAGGGCGCCAAGTTCAAGTACAATGGACGTATATGTTGCAGCAAATACATTACACCACACAAGTCTGGGAAACCTTCATAAAAGAAAATAGAGTTGTTATATTGCCCTATACATGAGCCCACTGTATAGTTTAGGTGCCATATGTTAGGAAATGTAGGGGGGAAGGAGGGTACCCCAAAAAAATGTACGATCTTTTTCAGCCTATCGCCCTTAAAGGGGACCCGTCACCCAAACAAAATTATCCAAATCCTATTTTATAATGTTAGTCAAGCAAAATGAACTTTAATTACACTGTATAAATTATTTGAATCTTGTTTCCATCAGTCTGGGAATTCATAATTATAACAAGCAGGCAGGAGCCATTTTGTGGACACTGTTATTAAGGCAAGTCTTGTATCATCTCAGAATCTTGTTTTTGCACCAGGGGACCGGGACCCAATGTCCATCCCCATGTCCTGGTTACACAATTAAATGGTTAAGAGAACTGGGGGAAATGTGGGGAGAGCGGTGATATCTAGGAAGTGCTGAATGGAAAGTGAAAGTAATTGTTTGCCCCGCCTCTAGGCCTAGGCATAGAGGAGGGGTAGACAATATTTGATTGACAGCTGAGATTTTTAAATGAGTTTACAACAGCTATGAATGCTTTAATAAAAAAAAGAAATTGGATTTCATATTTAATTTAAGAAGGACTTTTATTATACAGATTTTTATGTCTGGGTGAAAATCTGGAAAAGACGCCAGCGTTTTTTGGGACTTCAACTTTTTTTTTAAAGCAATCCCTGTCTACTCTATTGCACTTTGTCTGGTCTGAGGTGGTGAAGGCAAGTCTGGCGCAAGAGGTAACGTTCAGTAAAATGCGCAAGTTAGTGAATTAGCGTAGTTACGTCCCTTCGCCATAGAGCAACTTTGCCTGGCGTAAGGGTGCGAAGTAGCGCTAGAGTAGGTCCACTTTGCTAGTGAATTTACGCCAGAGCCCGTTAGTAAATCGGCGAAGTAACGAAATGACGTCACGCTGGCGAATTTGCGCTATCACTAGGAGCTTCGCGCTTTAGTGAATTTGCCCCTCTAGGTAACCCAAGCCCTTTGTAAAACACTCTAAAAGTGTTGGAGAGGCAAATCTAGCTAGAAGAGCAATTTGAGCTCAGGCAAGGAGATTATAGTGTGAGCTTGTTCTCCAAGTGACATTTACCAAACTGAGAGACTCAAGTGGATTGGGAATTCTTCCTGTAAATCCTTTCGATCACCCTTTGAAGAAATTGATCTAATATGAGCAGATACCTTTGATGTGGTAGCCACAGATTGATCACATTTGTGTTCAAGCTTTAAGAAGCAAACACAAACTTTGTCAAGTATTGCAGAACTGCCATTGGTGTTTATGAGTGTGTCTATGTGACTAGTTTTTGTTTTGGTCTTGATCTCTCAGTGAGTTCTTTGGTTTGGACCTTGGCCTACTTCTTGACTCTGATCAGTATCCACTTGTCTTGACTTCAGTCCATCTTTTATTCTTCTCAAATCTTTTGATTTAACAGTTAATTGCTTATCAGCACTCTAAATTTGGCCCCATTGGCTGTACAGGTATGGGACCTGTTATCCAGAATGCTCGGGACCTGGGGTTTTCCGGATAACGTATCTTTCCGTAATTTTGGTCTTCAGGCCTTAAGTCCACTATAAATTCATTTAAACATTAAATAAACCCAATAGGCTAAATAATTATATCTTATTTGGGATCAAGTACAATGGACTGTTTTATTATTACAGAGAAAAAGGAAATCAGTTTTAAAAATTTGGATTGTTTGGATAAAATGGAGTCTATGGGAGACAGCCATTCTGTAATTCGGAGCTTTCTGGATATCGTGTTTCTGGATAAGAGATCCTATACCTGTACTGGAATCCGAAAAAATACAATTAAATGCTGCAATTTAGAAGGCTTGTCGAAATGGCCAAGGTTACTGGGATATAGCCCCTAGTTCTAAGGGCACATATATCAAAAACAAAAAGATATCCCAAAAACGCAGAAATTCAGTTAAAAAGCTAGTTTTTACTTAACATTAGGTTAAAAGAATAGGCATACAGACCAACTGGTATTCTGCCTTATGCATTTCATACCCTCTGCTACTTAATCATAGGAATCCGCTCAGGGTAAAGGAGCACTAAACTCGGCTGATGGAGCATGCCCTGGGTTTGTATAGTGTTGAATGACCCTCCTGGCATCAATTGTGCAACCTCACATAAAGTTTATGTATTTGTATCAGGGTGGATTTGAAATGTATTATTTATTAGAATATCAGACTGGAAAAGAAATTGTATAGTATGAATTAGTAAACAGTGTCAGTGCTATTTCTTGCTATGACTATATATATATTTGAATCATACTTATGCAGAGCAAAATCTTTATTTTGCACACACAAAAATTATATTTAAGCGTTTCGCTTTTATTAAATGTTTTTGAATACTAAAATACACAAAAGTTAATTAGAACATACACAGCCTACACAAAATTAGAAGGAATGTTGATTCAGACTGCAAGAGGACAGGGAACAAAATGTCTTAAACAAATGGGAATAATGAGAGCAATGCGAGAAACAATATGGACAGATCCATCACAAGGCTCTGTTAGAATGTTACTTAATGCGCTGTGCTATGTGTAATACATTGTTATCTTGAAAATGTTATTCTTTTGTTTTGAGGCATTATGGTCATTATTAAGCCCTTCTTGAGGGCTTCATTTTAAAACTGTAGGTACAAGCTCAGTAAACCTAAATCAACCTAATTAGTCATCAGTCTAAAGAATAAAAACAATATCTCCTGGATCTGTTTATACCATAATACAGTGTACCTGTTTTTACTATTTACATACTGTATAGAATCCTTGCATGTCTTTGTGGATGCTTATGAAACCCTAACATTTTGAGACCTGGTATATACTGAAGAATCAAAGGGAAAATAAGTGTTTACAGGCAGACATGTAAATCAGGCCTGTGTTTCTTAAGATCTCCAAGGGTTTCTGTAGACTTATACTGAAGGGAAAACTAGTGGTTAAAGGCAGAAGAGTATACCAGGTGTGGGTTTCTGAAGATCTCCAAGGGCTTGTGTAGACGTATACTGAAGGACAAATGAGTGGTTAAAGGCAGAAGAGTATACCAGGTCTTGGTTTCTGAAGATCTCCAAGGACTTGTGTAGACTTATGCTGAAGAAAAATTAGTGTTTAAAGGCAGAAGTGTATACCAGGTCTGGGTTTTTAAAGATGTCCAAAGGCTTGTGTAGACTTATACTGAATGAAAAATTAGTGGTTAAAGGCAGAAGAGAATACCCAGAAAGAATACCCAGGTCTGGGTTTCTGAAGATCTCCAAGGGCTTGTGTAGACTTAGACTGAAGGGAAAATGAGTGGTTAAAGGCAGAAGAGTATACCAGGTCTGGGTTTCTGAAGATCTCCAAGGGCTTGTGTAGACTTATGCTGAAGGAAAAATGAGTGTTTAAAGGCAGAAGTGTATACCAGGTCTGGGTTTTTAAAGATGTCCAAGGGCTTGTGTAGACTTATACTGAATGAAAAATTAGTGGTTAAAGGCAGAAGAGAATACCCAGAGAGAATACCCAGGTCTGGATTTCTGAAGATCTCCAAGGGCTTGGGTAGACTTATACTGAAGGGAAAATGAGTGGTAAAAGGCAGAAGAGTATCCTAGGTTGTGGTTTCTGAAGATCTCCAAGGGCTTGTGTAGACTTGTGTGATAATCTCTAATAAGTTATTTTGTGAGAAACTTTAAGCGCTAGTTTGGTGGATTTGACAATAGCCATTTTTACTGAGGAAGAGAAAATGACAGACCGTAAAAGATAATGTCAAGTTATAAGGTCATGTATTGACATATGAATATCTTCATCTTGGTGCAGCATCATCCAATATGCTGTTTTCTTTCATTATTCCACTCCACTTGGCCAGAGAAAGTACAGAGGGTCACAAACAGACAGTAAGGATGAGTAGGGAACACCATACAAAATTAATTACTAGATGTTATTTGTGGCTTAAATAAAGGTGAAAGTTGAAATTGCTGAAGAAATTACAAGATGAGGTCAAACACTTTCCAATGTCTCCCAAGTTTTGATATATACTGATTTAGTTTTAGATAAGACTGACCTTTATGGTGCAGTTATAGCATTTATACATTATGGACATTAATTCAAAAACTCTTCAAGTAAAAAATAGAAAAATGTAATACTTCTATTAAAAAATATCTTCCTTATGATTCGGTTATATAATGGCACAATATCTTCTTTCTTTTTTTTTTTTGTTTCATAAAACCCAGCAGATGTTATATCATTTTCTAGAAATATCATCCTGTTTGCTCTCCTGATTGGGATGTATTTCTGAAGCGTGCAGCATTATCTTCTTGAGCTACCGTTTAAATCCATATTATTTGTGAAGCAATTAGAGGATTTAACAAGGTGTTAATGGAAGATGTTCTAAATGGAAAAATTAAATTGCCGACAAACTCGGGCTGTTGCTAAATTCCGGATGATGAATGTGAGAACCACAACCCCCTTCATAATTATCATGCTTACATACTTTTAAATGCGAGCTGATTATTGTGAGGATTAATTATGCAGATTGGTTGTAATGCTTAGCCAGTAAATGTCCCAAAAAAAAAGATGGTTCCCACATTAAACACACAAAAGAAAGGGCTTAGGAAAAATGATTTGCAAGGAAAGGCGTTGAAGGTAGGGAGTCAGAAACAAATCAATTCACCAAAAGTGGAAGCACTATACTACAGGTATGGGATCCATTATCCAGAAACCCTTTATCCAGAAAGCGCCGAATTATGGAAAGGCTGTCTCCCATTTTATCCAAATAATCCAAATTTTTAAAAATGATTTCGTTTTTATATGTAATAATAAAACAGTAGCTTATCCTTGATCCCAACTAAGATTTAATTAACCTTTATTGGAAGTAAAACCAGCCAATCTGAACTATTTCATGTTTACATGATTTTCGAGTAGATTTTAGTTAAGATCCAAATTACAGAAAGATCCTTTATCCGGAAAACCCCATGTGCGAATTTGCGGAAAATTTGCGTCACATTTCCACGACATTGTAAAAATTTGCAGGCAAAAAAATCTGGCCGTGCATCAGATTAGTCGCACACATAAAATTTGTTGCCGTCAAAATGATTCGGACGCCGATTGACTTTAATGCATTTGTACAAAATAGGCACGCGTATAAAAATTGTCGCGGGCATCAAAATTGATGCTCGTCAATATAATTTTGACGTCCATTGGCTTCAATGCGTTTCGTGAATTTTTCGACGTTTCATGGAACACGGGGTTTCCAGAAATAGATTGAGAACATGTTCTTTCACCTTTTATACACAACAGGAACTGATAACCTACCCTACGGCCAATGGGAAATACCCCCACTCCCACAAAGTATGGATTACTGCCCGGGTATCTTCTAAACAGTATAGGAATGGTGATGGGGCGAATAAATTAGGCAGGCGCGAGTTTGCGAATTTTCCACTGAAAAATCCTGCGCATCAAAAGATTTGGGATGCGCGTCAGAATAGTCACACGCATACAATTTGTTGTGCGTCAAAATTATTTGGACTCCCATTGACTTGAATGCATTCGGACAAAATAGGCCTGCATATAAAAATTGTTGCAGGCCTCAAAATTGACACGTGTCAAAATTATTTTGATCCCTATTAACTTCAATGCAGTTAGAAATTTTTTCGCCATTTCGCGAATTTCACTGGAAATTTGTGAATTTTTGGCGAAGTGAAATGGAACTTTATCCCTATGACCCGCCATAATTAATATAACATTTAAAATACATTTCTGCAAAATTCTTCTACATGTTACAATTATTATTCATTCATTTCAAAATACCAAAGATTGTTTCGAATTTAACTTTCCCATACATACTGTCGACTTCAAGATCGATCCCCGCACCAGTAGCTATGACACAGCCTATCACAGCAGCTAATGAAGTCATACATCAAATCTGCAATGTCTACATTTTTCATTAACGATATATTTCATTGAAGCCTAGTGCCGAATAAGCAGGCTGATCCAATGAATTTGGTGTTGAAAAACGTCTCCAAATAGGGCTTTAACATTCGTGCTTAAATGGCTTAAACGGATCATTTGCCTTTTGAAGTACTAAGGAAATTGTTGAAAGTCATTACTTAGGGGCAAATTCATCAAGGGTCAAATATCGAGGGTTAATTAACCCTCGATATTCGACTGGGAATGAAAATCCTCGACTTCGAATATCGAAGTCGAAGAATTTTGCGCAAATACTGCGATTGTAAGATCGAAGGAATAATCGTTCGATCGAAAGATTAAATCCTTAGAATCGAACGATTCGAAGGATTTCAATCCAACGATCGAAGGATTATCCTTCGACCAAAAAAACTGAGCCAAGCCTATGGGGACCTTCCCCATAGGCTAACATTGGGTTCGGTAGCTTTTAGGTGGCGAACTAGGGGGTCGAAGTTTTTTCTTAAAGAGACAGTACTTTGACTATCGAATGGTCGAACGATTTTTAGTTCGAATCGTTCGATTCGAAGTCGTATTCGAAGGTCGAAGTAGCCAAAAAAACACTTCGAAATTCGAAGTTTTTTTACTTCGAATCCTTCACTTGAAGTTAATGAATTGGCCCCTTAGTATTAAGCCCCACAGTGTTATTGTTTCAGTGTGGTCTAGATGTGTATATTATTATTATTATTCCAACCTCTTTATGACAAATACTTATTTTTAGCCGGTTACAAGTCTCAAATACGTTTATAAAATCAAACGACTTTGGTGGTGGCTTGCCGGAAACAAGTAAAATTGCTGCACTGAGAAAGGAAAAGGGCACTACTACAGTTGCAGAACAATTTAAGTTCTCTTTTACTTTATTCACTTCATACAGTTATTTGTATGTGTATGGTGCCCAGCTAAGTCCAATTAATATCACAATATTGTGAATTTTGGTCAATTCCAGTATCAAGCAGGTTAGGAAATTTTATCTGCCAATGAACTATTTTGGCTTGTTCATGGTGCATTGGCACAATAGCAAATGGAACTATATAGCAAAGACAAAAGTATATTTGACACTAGCTCCATGGATTCTGACCGTACAAAGCGTCAGAACCTGGAACAAAAAGATCACACAGTTTTTATAGACTTGGAAACAAATGTCATGAGAACATACACGTACAGATTATGGGAGTGAAAGGGCATTACCAGTGGGAGAGCATAAAGATATCACTCCAGAGCACTGAAAAACAAAGAGCAGCTCTTACAGCCAAGCAGGTGGCTCTTCTCTCAAGGCCAGGTTACTAGTGACCAAGGCTAGCTTGAGAACAGAATCCATCCAAGTCATGGGGTCTCACAGGGGAATCTGCATACACATAATTTTATTCTCTCTCAATATCATGCCACTAACTGGAAGTATCCACAATTAGAGTTACATGAATATCCCCCATAACAATTCACATGTTTCAGAGATTGGATTAATGGTGATTCCAAACTGAAATTTACTTGACATATCCAGTTTCTTGCTAAATCCAGATGCTTTCAGTTCTGCAACATCAACTGAATTTGGCCTTAACATAGTTTAAAAACAAGCAAAAAACGTATTAGTACTTCTAGTATTTCCCATCTAGACTACTGCAACATACTCCAAACAGTTGTTCATTTCAGTGTCATTCATTTTATTCTGTGACTAGACTGACCAATTTATTTCACCAATCAAATCATCACCAGTTCTTTTCAACTACATTATGACTCAGCCATCCTTCTCAATTGTAAGCCCTTGAAAACAGGGCATTCTAATTATAATGTTAAATTCTGTACCGTATCGATAAATGATAAAGATGATGATGAAGAAAACTTTTTTAGGGCATTACTGATGTGCTCTACAGCTCACTTACAATTTATCAGTTTTATATCTACTGGCATACAATAATCTTTTGGGCATCATGGGTACTTATGGACAAGAACTGTAAAATTGCATAGAAATAAGGTCAATATCAGAATTTTTACAGGGCTGCTGATGGTATATACATCAAATAGATATAGAGTTAACTTTAATTTCTAAATAGACAAATAAGGCTTATTTCAAATGAGTTGAATTAGATTCTGTTTGTTGTCTTGCATGAAGCCACCCAGAAAAGTTTTTATGGCAATTGAAGTACATTCATCTTGAAAGGGAAGCAAGTTTGTTTGTTTCCCTGTAGAGCAGTCGGCGACTGTGTAGAGCTTTGTATTGGATTTTATTTTTGCCTTTACATCCCCTTTACTGTTTCCAACTCCAGCTGCAGGGACAGAGATCATGGAGCCAGATTTAAACAGATAAACTGGGATTCTATTTGGAAGATTATTTTGCTGCAGCCACTGGTTCTGCAGAGTTGGAGAAAGTTTGTATTAAACAATACAAAAACTATAAAATCCACATTAGATTACATGACAACACAGGACCCAGTGCAGTCTGTATATTCTGATTATTAATCAGTCTTGCTGTATCGGCTTCTGGCAGATATTATTTGACTTGTGCTATTTTGATAATTTATGACGATCCCTAAGCAGCCCAGACCACACTGAGCATGTGCACAGTCTTGGTCTTGCAAAGATGTATAACAAAGTTACAAGATGGTGACCCCCTGTGGGCAACTTTGAAAGCATAAATCATTTGTTTGATTAGGCTTGTGGTGCAGTAAGTTCATGTTTATGTTTAGTATACAAAATACAGCATTTCTAGCCGTATTCTATTTTAGACTTTACTTATCCTTTAATGAGTATCTACTACTATAATTCTAATTTCCCTGTGGAATACAAGCCTAAAAGGGCTTTAAGATAAAGTGGTCTGGCATTTTAGGTCTGGCATTTTATTAGACCACTTGAAACCTATTAGATCACTTTGAATAATAGGGGAGAAAAATCAATTGAAGAAACACAATGTTTCCAAATGCCTGCTTGTTAGGGTCAGTGAGCAGGCAGACAGCTGTCTGAATTTCAAACCCAAGAACCAATAAAATAATTAAGACCCATTAAGATGAAAATTAAACAATGAGTGCATATTACTGTACACCTACACACCGTTGCGTTTTAATCAGACTAAGGATAATATGACATTATTTTCAATACAGTGTGCAACATCAAAGAGAAACTGACATAAACTGTCTTTCTAATTAAATGATTCCTTCCAATTAATTTTATCACAAATAATGACAAAAGGAGTTTGCAATCTGAGAACCTGCAAGAGCAATTACAAACAGTTCTCTAAACCAGACTCTAAATACATATATATGTAACCCTTTTTTGGTTACTGTCTCTTTAAATAGCAATTAACCCTTGGCAATCCAGGGGCCCTGAGTCCCTTTTGCGTATGAAAAGTACTGGGAACTGGGATTTACAGCGCAGTGCTACACCTCAGGGAATTTCCACTAGGAAAAATATACCTGTATATATATATATAACAAACAAGGGAAAGTTGTGCTCACCACTATTTTTTAAAACCATTAGGCGGGGGTGCAATGAGGCTGTGACCACACACACAGGTATGGGACCTGTTATCCAGAATGCTCGGGACCTGGGATTTTCCAGATAAGGGATCTTTCTCTTATTTAGATCTTCATAAGAAAAATGGGCCAAAAAAAGCATAAAGGAACAAGCAAGAAAAGACTAACTACCTATTTTATTTGCCCAATTACTTATCTGTGGTGTGTTTGACTTGGTTCTTAGAATACGCTTATCCCAGCATGTTTAAATGCAGTTACAATTTATAGACTCTGCTGCTTTTGCTGGAAGCAAACTAGAGAGACATTACTTCTAAGCTTCCCATCTGAGAGATTCAGGTCATGGGTTCTTTGTGGAGTCCTTTGATATAGTGGAATATTACAATATCTACCTTCTGCCTTCTTTCCTTCAGGCTATACATATTAAGTTCTCTGAACCTATGAACTTATCCGGAGTCTATTTTATTAAGACCCCATACCATTTTCCCTTGTTTTAATAGTTCCTAGTTTGTTGGTTTCCTTCTGGTCTCCTGAACTGAATACAAACTTGAATCACAATCTTTTTTATTTCTACAACCCAATAAGCTTACTTAGCTATATTATATCATTTTCGGCGAAATGAGAGAAATCTGCCCATCACTAGTAATAAAGGAGACATAAAAATGCCAGACATCTCCATGCAGGAGTGAAGATATTGTAGTTGCGAATAAATTTTCGTAATTCCCGTGAAAATTCGCCGGCATCATAAAAATTTTGATGCTCATCAGAAAAGTTGCTTGAGACAAAATCGCAGCACGTCAGTAATATTCAGACGCCCATTGACTTTAACGCCAGCGTCAAAATTGCCCGCATCAATTCTGAGTTTCACAAATTTTTCACAAATTTCGCAGGAAATTCACTAATTTTTCAGAGAAGCGAATTAAGAGAAATCTGTCCATCACTAGTAATAAAGGAGACATAAAAATGCCAGACATCTCTTTGCAGGAATGACGATATTGTAGTTGCGAATAAATTTGCGAAATTCCCGTGAAAATTCGCCAGCATCATAAAAATTTTGATGCTCATCCGAAAAGTTGCTTGAGTCAAAATCACAGAACGTCAGTAATATTCAGATGCCCATTGACTTAACGCCAATGTCAAAATTGCCCACGTCAATTCTGAGTTTCACAAATTTTTCACGAATTTTGCCGGAAATTCGCTAATTTTTCAGAGAAGCGAATTGAGAGAAATCTGAGTAAGCGGTAAATCTGCGGTGCATGGGTATATATTTATCTGTTTCTGCACAAGAGAGGAAATATTACTGCATCTAATTTTCACTGGTTTTCTACAAGCACCTTGCCTGAATACATCAATGCTTTGGCTTCCAGAAGTTAATACAACCAACCAGCTCTTAGGAAAATAAAAATAAATACATCTTCTGGCATCGGGTCAACAAGTCGTTCAGGAATAAATCCCAGGTCATGGACTCAATTTATGTACTTTTACACCCCGGCGCCAGAAAATCAGAAGTTGGAAATGAAGACGATTTTGAAAACCTAAAGAGGTTTACGTCACTAAAAGGCTTCGGAATATTGTAAAATTCTTAAAGGGGTCATTCACCTTTGCGTTAATTTTTAGTATGATGTAGAACAATGGTTCCCAACCAGTAGCTCGTGAGCCATAAGTTGCTTCCAACCCTTTGGATGTTGCTCTCCATGTCCTCAAACCAGGTGCTTAATTTTGAATTCCAGGTTTGGAAGCAAGTTTTAATTGCATAAAAACTAAGTATAGTGCCAAGCAGAGCCTCCTGTAGGCTGCCAGTCCACATAGGGGCTACCAAATAGCCAATCAAAATTGATGCTTAGCGAAATTCGGGAAACTGGTGAAAAAATTCTCAAAATGTCGATTTTGATGGCGGCGACAATTAGGCAGCGTCAAAACGTGCGCGTCATCAAAGTTGACGCTGGTGCCCATTAAAGTCAATAGGCGTTCGTTAATCATTGCCGGCGTCTGAACCATCGCCGGTGTCAAAAAACATTGACACAGGTGGCGGAACCGAATTTGCACCAGCGAATTTTCATGGCAAATTCGTGAATCTATTCGCAGGTGGCGAAAAACACAAATTTGCTGCGAATAAATTCGCCCCCATCACCGGACCTAACTGTAACTTTTGGTGGTTATTTATTAGTCAGTTTTTCCGTCAGAATTAACGCCGGCATTAAAATTCGAATTTTGCGAATCTTTCACCGTTGCGAGAATTTCGTGGGAGATTTGCGATTTTTCCTGCGAAACGGAACAAATTCTCCCATCCCATAATTTCAACTCCTGCGTATGTCATTGCTTTATGCCGTTAATTCATCAGCATATTTTTCCAGATCCCAATGCATTGGGAAATATGCAGTAAGTAATTACACGGACGAGTAGAAAATTTGCCCTTTAAGAATATTGTCCCAAAGTTTGAGCTAATCTGATTGATTTTAGAATTTTTTGGAGCATTGTGTCCATATTGCCAACATTACATTGAATTCAATTGTTATTTATCCATTTATATAACTAACCATGATTGAGATTCATTGAGTAGGCTTGTTGTGTAGACAATTTTAGATTTACAGAGGATCGTTGCCAACTGGATTGTATTTTACCAGCCAGTGATGATTGAGGCCAATGTTATAAATTGGGGAAAAGGTTGAAAGGTTTCTACACAATTTGCCAGATTTCTACCTCTTACCTTCTACATACCATATAAATAGTTTAATCAGCTTTTCATATTTACATCCAAGGTTGGAAGAACATTTTCTAGCAGTTAATTTTTTTTAAAATATTAGCATTACCCAGAAAAGGTGTTCCACTGGAACTAATCCCCAACTTTAATAACTTGATAAATCCACTTTACAAATATAATGAACCTGGAAACCAAATAGCTTCTGAAATGAATGTGGAATTAGTGATTATAGATGTCCCCTTGAAGGGTAAATGCCATAACTAGAGAAATTGTAATCAACTCTAATGTGAAGCTGATAAATTAGATAATTTGCGTGCCTTTTTTAATAGAATGTTTAAAAAAATTGGAAATTTCACCTTCTATTTCTGCTCAGATTTTTTTTTCATAATCTGATGAAAAAAATAGTAATAAATGAGAGAAATAAAGCTCGCGGACAGGGAAATTACTCCTCCAACAGCCAGGGACAGAGACATTAATAGAGAAGGGGGAGAAAGATGACCAAAAAATTAAAATATGCTGAGTTTTGCCAGACAATAACAAAAGCCCAGCATTTGGCAGCTGGTTTTCATTTATGCTGCTTCAAACGGCTTTCCATCTATTCAACTGGAACAAACAAACTTCCCTTTGAATTGGGAGTTCAAATAACAGCCGGTGCGTAGTCAATAAATGCCTCATATCTTTGGGAAGCATCATGTCAATTATCTTATTGAAAGTTGGATTTTCATTGTAGCTATTGCTCTTATTTGTATGAAGTTTGGACATGTATGATTGGGGAGTCCCATGATTCAACAGAATATATGTTCTGCTATGGATTTGTCGACCTTTGTTGGTATATTTCCTTCTATTTTCTATAGGAAGGTACTTTTAACCTGCATACCTGGATGGGAACTGTTTTCTATTGGCACAGGTGGGTGGTGACCAGTCCCTGTCATAGGTTAATATATTGACTGTTAGATCAGGTCTCTTCCTCTTTGGCTTCCAGGGTGTCTACTGGAGCATCTGAGACAGCAAGGTCCCACAAATGGGAGGTGAGCCCTTATTGAAGTTGGGGAACAGGAACCCTCTGTATGAGGTATGTAATGGTAGGTGAGCTCTTGTTATATAACACTATAGAAGTGTAAAGCAGACAAGTTGAGCTTCTTAGAGCAGTTCCAAGCTCCATCATAGTAGGATAGATTAGAGGTATCCCTACAAGGTGATGGGATTAGATATCATAGTAGAATGGGAATCAGGTAAGAGGATTTCCCTGGAGATGTTCTAGGTCCACTAAAGGGTGTCACAGAAATGAAGTGGGATGCTGCCAAGTTTGTCTTTAGAGAGGACTATCAGTGTTTAAACAGCATGTAAAGTGTAAAATAGAATAAGGATAGAAATACTGTATTTTGTATAGTAAATATAAACATGAACTTAATGCACCACAAGACTAATCAAACAAATAATTTATGCTTTCAAAGTTGGCTACAGGGGGCTCCCCCTGCTGTTCATAAGTATGATTGTTTCCGTGCAGAGCAGTTAGGGACCGTCTGACAATTCCTATCCACAGCAGTAAATTAAGGGGGGATTTCACTGCATACAGTCAGGTTTCTTATAAAAACAGTGCACATTTTTTAATTAAAGTATATTGGAGATAGATTTCTTTTTCGTTAAAGAAAGTAAAAATGGGATTTTATTTTTTTTGACTATACATGCCCTTTAATTCACTCTGAATTGCTATGTCCACTTGACCTAAACTAAATGGTCAGTGTCTGATTGGGATGCCAGGGGCCCACCAGAAAACTTTAGACCGTGTGCCCACTTTCCTAACTATTATTCCTCCTCTCCTCACCCAACCTCTTTATTCTCCTAGTCTTTTATATCTACTTACTTTATTCTTCCATTCTTAAACATTTTTCCTATAAAGAGATAGGGAATGACCATGAAATAAGCCAAATGTTTAGAAGCAAAAGGGACCAATGACACCTGGGCCCAACTGGAGTTTTCCTGGTATCCCAGTGGGCCAGTCTGACACTGTAACTGGTTGATACTACGTGGGTACTTTATGCATAATAAATATATGTTATTGGCTCAAGAACTCCTGGCATCCAGGAATATGGTTGGTGCAGCTGAGGTATAGTTCTGCAGCACTTCTCCCTTCCTCCACATATGTATGAGAGGGCCCAGTTGAGACTGAGAGTCTAAGGTGATGGGTGATCCACACCAGCTAAGTGGGAGGCAGTTCTGGGTGGAAAAATAATGGTTAAAGATTTAGCCAATTGGATAACTATAGATGAATATAAAATGGACATGATACTTTCTAGTTCATTATTTACTAGATTATTCCGGAGGGCATAAAGAGAGGATAGAAGAAAGGCAATTTTTGCTGATACAATAGTTTCAAGAAAGATTTAAGGATTCTGTTATTAATGCTTTCAGTACAGAGCTGATCAAGGGAGAGGGACTATTACTGTATTGTAGTCAGGAATTCACGGTTTTCCCTTATGAATCTGGCTGCAAATTGAATAATGAATTTTGACTTGCATCAGCGAATTTTTGCAAGAGAATGTCAGGGTTTCCATTTGTTGACGAGGTTAGCACTTTTCCCAGGTGCTGCAGGGCTCCCAATGAAGAGAAATAGTCATTCTTGACTAATGCTTAATACATAAGTAGTGATGAGCGAATTTTTCTGCCAGTCATGGATTTGAGACGAAATTCCACATTTCACGGTCTGAATTTTGAAAAATAAAAACTCTTTGGAAGGTATGGAACTCAACGTCAACTCTGATTAACATTGATAGCAAAATTAGGATTAAACTGAACCAAACTTGCATTTTACCATCAAACAGTGAAGTGACTGGCCCTTGCACAGTTGGAAGATATGAGGATGCAAAACACCCAAAGTAAACACTTGGCTTCATTCATTATAATAGGTGCGATTGCCAAATTAAAGGAGAATGAAAGGTTAAAACTAAGTAAGCTTTATCAGAAAGGCCTATATGACTCACTAGTAAACAGCACATTTCTTTCCTTCTATTGTGTACACATGGGCTTCTGTATCAGACTTCCTGTTTTCAGCTTAGACCTCCAGGGCTTGGTCTTGAGCATGCTCAGTTTGTTCCTCTCCCACTTCCTGCTGTAATCTGAGCTCAGAGCTATAAGCGAGCAGGGTGAAACTCAGGCAGGAAGTGATGTCACAGCAAACTTATATGGAAGCTGCTATCTTAAACAAACAGAGACAATGTCTAAAGCTATTTACTCAGGTATGGAAAACCATTCTAAAGAATAAAAATGGCGTTCTAGCTTGCACTATTGTGGCTAATCCATTGGCAATAAACTGCCTTGGTAGCTTTCCATCTCCTTTAATAAAGTTATTGCACTCAAGTTTTCTTCTTCCTAGAGCAAAAAGTCCAGTTGTCTCTATTAATGTAAAGACATCACAAGTACAAAGCACAGCATCCAGTAGGGTCTTATATTTTACAACTGCCCTTGGCCAAGTGTAAAGTAGATGAAAAAAGATAAGAACTACGTGTCAAGAGCTGAAAGACATAGAATATTGGAAGAGAAGCTCAAACATACAGGTATTTGTTTAGGCTGTCTACTGTATGGCATGACAGAGACATAACAAACAAAACATAAAGGTTCGTCTTCTTCCTGGAGCAAATACTTACTCAAAGCTAGGCCTGGCACTGGCAGACTCCATCCCCTGCAACCATGGGGATTGCTTCCTCCATAGTTACACCACTGCCTAATGAAATACATATAAAGCATATATTTTACAAATATGATTCCAGTTTGATAAAGAATAATTAGCCTGAGTAGATAAAGTAATGACTGTCTCTATGAAGCTTATTTCCTGCTGTTGACCGTAAAAGAAAGCAGAAAAATATGTTTTTGTTTTTGATTAATGAAAGGCTGTTTTTGTAAGATATATGGGAGCAATTAATCACTGGGATATTTTCACACCAAATACCAACCCAAAAGCATGTGTGCATCTTTACTTCTGTCTCGTGGCATTTGGAAGTTGGAATATATTCGGATAAAAACAGCTTCTGAATTGGATCTGATTCAGCGCCACACAATTATCACAGGCTGTTGGGTAGGTGGCAAACAGGATTCAGGTGCCCATATTGCTCCCGAGTTAAGAAGCTCACGTTATAGATGTTGCTTTCGGCTCCACTGGTCTTTGAGATAACGGCAACACCTTATAGTGACATAATAAACAGGAGAGCAGAGCTTGTTCCTATGGCTTCCAGTTAAACAGTCATTTGTCCCTGCCTGTTTGTTCTAGAAATACAAGGACTTCTTTTCTCAACTTCTTTTATTTTCGCTGAAGGATAAGCCTGCTCCTTGTTGTTCAGACCGCATGTAGCAGAGCAGCTGCTCGGCTGGCAGGGAATGAATGGCTTCCAAAAAAAGAAAACGCACAAAGATTTCAACTCATCTGTATATTGTCGAGATTGTATTATTATTTAAATAAACCTTATTTTTCTCCCTCTCCTCGATTTAATTAAAAGTCATGTTTAATCGGGCTTCGGAGACGCTTAGAACAGTGATGTCAAATGCATGCATATTAGCAAACTCATTAATGTTGAGTTAATTACCAGATACAGCAGGAAACCAAACGGGAGCCGGAGATATCTGTCGGAGATATCGGAATGCCACGTACAGGCAGAGGAACCTTTGGAGAGTTTGATGTATGCTTGACGTCTTGGAGATATGACAATGGCGGGTCATAGATTCATTGTTCTCTATATCGTTGCTTTCGAGACAAGCTGAAACAATAAGCAAACTTGGCGAGAAGAATATACTGCATACTGATGCCTACTATCAGATAGGGGAAATTTAGGATCACAAGTGCAGTGAGCAGTGGGTATGTTTTTTACCCACAATTCCAGCTAAATAGATGTCACTGAAGGGGAATATGCCTGACTTGATTGCGCCCAATCAGACACAATTGAGATTCGGCATGACAATGACATGTGCACGCGATTTTCTTTTTTTAAAGGAGAAGGAAACCCAGTGGGCACAAAAACCCTCCCCCCTCCCCTGTGTTGCTTGACCTCCCTCCTCCCCCCTGGCCTACCCGTCCCGCTGGGCAAATGCCCCTAACTTGTTACTTACCCCTCTGCGCAGGTCCAGTCCAGGGAGTTCACAGACGCCATCTTCTTCCAAGCGATCTTCTTCCTGCTTTGATCGCCGCATGCGCAGTAGGATCATTTCACCGGAACGGATCTACTGCGCATGCGCCAAAAGTCACAAAGTGAAATTGGAAAACTTTGTGACTTTTGGCGCATGCGCAGTTGATCCGTACTGGCGAAATGCTCCTACTGCGCATGCGCCAAAACGCCGGTCAAAGCAGGAAGGAGATCGCGTGGAAGAAGATGTCGTCTGTGAACTCCGTGGACTGGACCTGCACAGAGAGGTGAGTAACAAGTTATGGGCATTTGCCCATCGGGACAGGTAGACCAGGGGGGAGGAGGGAGGGGGAGCAACACAGGGGAGGCGGGAGGGTTTTTTCGCCCACTGGGTTTCCTTCTCCTTTAACCGACTGCACCGAGATACCACCTTCTTTGGAGATGGCAGTAGCAAGAGGGGTCCCTTTTTTTTAATAGGTGCAACAGCGCTCCAGGTGGAAGAACGAAGTGGTGCTGAGTGCAACTATACAGAAATGCAAGGTTTGTCTTTTGACACAATTTCCTTTAATGAATGGGTGTGGAATTAGTGTCTCCACAGCTGAGTTTGAAGTTGTAAATGACACCTTTTATCTATGATTCAACATGGGGAGAATTTGATGGAACCATATTGCCAGAGAAGTATTGCCAAATAGACTAAGGGCAGAGACACACAGTCAGATTCGGGGAGATAAGTCACCCGGCAACAAATCTCCTCTTTTTTGGGACGACTAATCTCCCCAAACTGCCTCCCCTGCCTTCCCACTGACTAAAATGAAAATCGCCAGCGGCATGGCACTCGGAGCACTTCGTTTTCCAAAGTCGCCGGAAGTTGCCTCATGAGGAAACTTCGGACGACTTCACGCGGACATCAAATTTGACACCCATTGATTTTAATGTGTTTCACAATTTTTTTGGGACAAATTCGCACATAACTACTACCTGTTCCCTTAAATTTACCAATGGGTTGGTTTCCTTAGGGCACTGTTCTTTACTTGGACCTTATTTTCAATGCAATGTGTAAATTTTTAATTACTTGTTCTATACGTGGCCCCACCCCAATCCCCCTTGCAGCCCAGCAACTGCAGCAATCCATCCTTTAGGGGCATATTTAACAGGGGTCCAATTTAGAGTTTATTGGAGTTTATAAAAATTCCTTTAAACTCCCATAAACTCGAAATGCCAAGGACGCTGGTCTCGGCTCAGCTTCACCAGTAGTGTGACCACCTTTTGGTTTCGGGAGGAGCCCTCAGCTTAATTGGGTGCCACCTGGACTTAACGAGGGTTCCAAGGCAAGGTGTTCTGGCTGGCAAAGGGGCACGACCGGATAGCAAGAGTCTTTGGGCAGAAGGTCAAGGCGTCTGGTGTATATGGAAACAGGACAGACCGGATCAGGACAGGCAGATAACAGAATCGTCAGGCAGGCAAGGGGTCAAAACCAGATAATTAGACAGACTGGATAAGGCAGAAGGATGGTCAGACAGGCTGGGTCGAGGCAGGCGGATATCAGAATCGTCAGGCAGGCAAGGGTCAAACCGGATTGTCATTCAAGGGGTTAAGCAGGAAGAGTTGTTGTAGGCAGGCAAGGGTCAGGATACAGAATGCAGAGTAGTCAGGAACAGGCAGGGTCAAACACGGATAATCAGTCAGGATAGCAAATTCAGGAACAGGTAGCACAAAGCTCAGGAAACCACAGGATATGATCCTATAACAGGCACTGGCTACAGGTCTTAATGGGCCTTAAATAGGGATCCAATTGGCGCCAAAACGTGCGCAATTTCACGCCGTTGCGCGCTGGCGCAATCACGCCAGCGTGCCTGCGCCTTTAAGAGACGCACAGGCGCGCTGCGCGCGCCCTAGGAATCAAGGATGGCAAGGGCAGGAGCAGGACAGGAGGGGTGCAGCGGGCATCCACGCCAAGGATGCAGCGTGGACCCCCCTGCCCACTAGACCACCAGGGTAAGTTTCTTGCAACATGAAGGGGAAACAGGGAGGCAAAATTATGGAGAAATGGAGGCTGGGCAGAAGCACTGAGGGGAAGACACATAGGTGGAGGCCACACTGGAGCTTTGTACTTTGTACAGGACTTCTTTGTAAGGGTGGAGTCTGGGTGGATCTAGTGGGTGGAGTCCTAAAATAAAATTCCTTCAAAACCTTTAAGTAAAAATATCTGTTTATGAAACTGGTTAAATGACATTGAGTATAGCAAATGGCCAGACATAACTGCAGACAGTAATTGGGCTCCTTTTCCTCCTTTGTTTCAGCAGTGCACGACAGTAATGAAGATACTCCCATATACACATGTCCAAAAAAAGCTTGGAAATGAGACCCAGAAGCTGTGAGCCAAGAGCGAGTGTCCTGCCCAGATCAATGCACAACATTTTGCTTTCTGTGGATTCCGTTACTGGAACAGAAACAAAATGAACAGATTGAAAAGAGAAATCCATTTCCATTGCAGGAGAGAATGCGCACTGATTGAATTATGCTTTCCGGGGTGTGACGGATGAACAATGTTCTTCTCCAACTTCTACAAATGTATAATGTGAGCTAGATGCTTCCCTCCCCTGCCAGGTATGTTGGCAACCTGACCCCATCAGTCTGGCCACCATTGGCATCATTAGAGAGAGCACCATCTGTACTATTCTTCATTTAATCAACCCTGCAATGAATAAAGAAGCAATTTGCTTACATAGGAAAATCCAAGCTTGTAGTAAATGAGCCTCGTATCTCTGCCAAGTCAGCTCCATAGGTAGCTTCGCTCTTGGAATTTTTTTCTGCATATTCTGAAAGAAGCTCTTAAAGAAAAATTCTATACTATAGGAGCCAGAACCTTCTTATAAAAAGCTTTATCTTAAACACCATTTGGATTTAACTGGGATAATTTCAGTGGCTGGTTGGAGGAGTAAATTCCTACTGCTCCTAGGAAGGGTGCAGAGCTGATGGGTGCAAGACATCTCGGTTGAGGCTTGCATCCCACAATTGCTCCTCATCTTGAATGTTTAATGTGCAAGTTAAGGGGTGGGACAGGTTAACGATCTGAACTTATTAAGAATAAAAAATAATGCCCGAGTTGTTTGAATAGTTGACACTTACCAAGAGAAATGTTGGGTTTAGGTGCCAAGGTAGAAGAAAAGTAATCCCGCAATAAACCAGCCAGAGTTTCCGCTCCCAAGTTGTGCCGGTGAATTACTTTTCTTCTACATTGACTATGAGATTGCTGATTCCTCTCTCACTGGGCATTGATTGATCGGACAGTCAGGGTGTGCGAGGGTAATCCTTTTCTCTTTATGTGCCAAGCCCAAGCCTATAGCCAAGGTTAATGGATTAAACTAATAATACAAACATGAGCAGGCACTTAAAATGAATTTCAACATAGCAGTTCATAAAAGTAAAGGCAGGAAGGGTTATACCTATGTGTCTCCCCCTACATAGACCTACTGTATATCCTCCATGAATACAGAGCTGTCAAACACAGTCAGTGCTGTATTCATGGGGAAGGCATTGGACAGTTCTCTGCTCTCAGTTTGCATCAATTTTTCAAGGAGCAAGGCAGGATGAAGAAGAATATGGCGCCTGTGAACTCCGCTGGACAGAATCTGCATGGAGGGGTAAGTAAAGACTTAGGGACATTTGCTGGGGTAGCACTTAAGCTAAGGAGGAGGAGGGAGGGGGGACTATGTAGGGTAGGGTTTTTTAACTTTAGGGTTTGCTTCTCCTTTAATCTATGGTATAAAATTTATACCATGCATACTGTACATCCATTTAAAGGCCACTTTCAAATGTACAGTAGGCTTATTTTTTATTAACTGAAAGCAACATGCAGTGGCGTTAATGCCTTTTGAATGTTGAGTATTCTAATTCTGCACATCTTCAAGCTTAATGTTCCATTCTGCAGGGCATATCGGTTTGAGATACAGATGAATAGTGGGGTCATTACTGGGTAAAGAAGTAAATACACAAGTAGATGATACGGTCGAATGCAAAGGACCGGGAGGAAAGGCACAATTATTTTTTAACAAGTTACAAATAAGTAAACTGCTTAATTGAAGGGTACTTAATCCTTTTTAAAGAAGATAATTACACTGATGGGATAGTTATTGACTTGCTTCAAGGCATGGTCTCATTAATAGTTGTTAACTGTAATGGTTTTTATTTCCCCTTTCCTTTTGGAGAGTCATGGTTTTGTCAATGTTTAAAGGGCAACTAAGGTTTCCGTACGACTGTTTCTTCTAGGACAGTCATAATAATGTTGGCAGGGGAGATTTTTGTATCTTGCTTTGCTTTGGTAATCAAAATACTAGGTTTTAAAAACTAATATCTTTGTCCAGTGACCCTTGTGAGAACCCCTGGAAATTAAAACAATGGGGGTGTTTTTTTCAAAATCTGGTGTAGAGAGCTAACCACCTCAAATTTCTTCATGTGTCATGGCCCTTAGGAAGTATAGGTTTGGAATCTGTTATCTAAATTGCTTGGGTTTTCCAGATAAAGGATCTTTCTGTAATTTGGATCTCTATACCTAGTCAAATCTGCTAAAAAAAACAAGAATTAAATAGTAGGATTGTTTACTGTCCAATAAGGATTAATTACATCTTAGTTGGGATCAAGGCCTCTTCCTTATTCCTTGTTGGAGCCTCAACTGCTCCCACTATCTGGTCCATCACTAAATTTCACCACCTTCAGTAAGCTCCACAAATCTAACCTATAGTTATCTATCCTAACTCTTGACCTTACTGAGAAAGCAACCCTTAAGGTGGCCATACACAGGGAGATCCTCTCGTTTGGCAATATCGCCAAACGAGTGGATTTCTCCCTGATATACCCACATTGAGGTGGGTGATATCAATCCGATCGTGGGCCCTAGGGCCCAACAATCAGATGAGAATGGAGGCCAAACGGGCAGTCGGATAACAGGACCACATCAACAAAAGGGTGCAGCCGCGATTCAACAGGATTTTTTACCCTGCCTTATCGACTCTGGCCGACTTTCGGCCAGATATCGATTGGGGACACCCGTTGGATGGAACCACACATGGGCCAAAAAGCTGCCGACTTGGCCCGTGTATGGGGGCCTTTAGGCTCCTCAGTGTCATATCAGTCTAAGAGGGTTTGACACTAGGCTTTTTTCATAAATTCTGCATGTAGAGAGACAGGATTTCTTGTGTTTTTAATAGAGTGAGCTCTAATACATCTTCTAGGCAAAAGGAGCCCCCCTATAAGATATATTGGATCTAACTGTCAATGATTATATGAGATTCAACTGCTGCATGAAGAGAGAATGAAGAGAAACAGATGCTGAGAGGGAAATAGTGAAGATAAACTTGATTATTTCAGAAACTGTACCGAATTTTTAATTGATGGTATTTAGAAAGTTTTATATCCATATGCTGAAGCTCATTTTAAATTTTCATTTTCGCACTAGTTCCCATTTAATTCTGGATAAAAAAAAAGACACATTTATCGCAGTTTGCATTACTCGTTAGTAAGCGAGCTGTATTATTTTGCTTCAAACATAAAAGAACATTATAGGCAACATATAAAGCATATTATACATTAACTTATTTCCCTTTATATTCGAGGCAGGGCTTTCATTTGGTTGTCAAATTTCCTAGCCGCATGGAATAAAACAACTCTATCCATTTGTTAACATTATAAATTGAACATGTTTAGAGAAAAAAAATAGCAGCGGGTTGAAAGAAAATGTGATAACGCCAACCCTCCTTTTTGGATACAGTTTCCGTTTAATGAGTTTTTTTTAAAAAAGGAAAGACTTTGGCAGGCCAGGTTTGTATGAGCAACGCTCAGTAGAGTGGAACAATGAATAAATGCCTCAAAGGATAAATTAAAGCACGGCTGTCTGTTAACTGGACAGGAGAAAAAGGTGCAATTTAATCAAGTATCAGCGTAATAGTAACATTCTATCCACTACAATTTTATAAGTGGAAGCCACTAATTACTGCTGTGGAGGTATGGAGCAGGTGAACGTTATTTCTTTATTATCTTGATTGGTACAAGTATCTGGCGAATGCCTTTGTAACTACCCATTGTGGTAATTAAGCCCCTAGTAAAAGCAAACTATCCACATTTTGTTGATGAGCAGCTGAAAAGGATAAAATAAAATAAGTACCTGGGAATGTGTGTAGGCGGCAAGTATGCAAATGTTTTTGTAGCAGAGACCTGAGAATTTTCAGAAAACAGAGAGTTCTTTCTTTCAGTTATTTGACCCACGATAAAGGTTTAAAGGTGGCAACGCATGGGAGTCAAGAGCTCCGTTATGTGGTTTATGCATTCCCTCCTACTGATATTTCAGAAAGCTTGTATATTTCTTAGTTGTGTTTTTATCCTATTCTTGCTTATGTTTACACTGGTGGGCAATGTAAAGGTTGAGATGGCGGTGGAAGGGAGCTGTGTAGGCTCTGTATAAAGAACACTGAAATCCCAGCGGAACTTCAGAATTCTGTTAATATTAATGTATGGCTTGGCTGGTTGGTTATTTTATTCTGTAGGAGGGCATTTTGGCGCGGGATGTACTTTGGTCAGACGAATGCGCTGATCACAGAAAGGGAGGGTAACTAGCATTTACCTATTGGCGAGGTACCGATGGGACCCTGAATCCTACTTTTTTTCTCGGTGGTATCTCAACTGCTCACCTAGCTGGCCTATATATCACCACCTTCACTGAGCTCAACAAAATCTCACCTATGACTTTGTGCTTTCTGCTTCAGCATTACCGGCAAGATGGCGGCGCCCAGGCGACACACGTGGCACGTTCTGACGCCAATGCGTCAAACCGTGAGCAGCATCATGACGCCTGCGTGTCAAAACATGCATCATGAACGCGCGACATCATCGTTTGGCGCAAAAATCAGCCTTTAAAAGACGCCAGAGCCCTACAGACCTTGCCCAATTATAGGTTCAACTGGTGTGTTCCTGGGTGTGTTCTTATTTGATTCTGACTTTGATTCCTGATCTTGACCTCGGCCTGTTATATATAGACAAAGAACCTTGCTGCCTGAACTGACCTCTGCCTGGATTTGACTTCGCTTCTTTTTAACCCCATGGATACAGTGAACTGTTTTTGGTGCCTGCTGCTTCCTCCTTGGTCCACAAAATCCTAAGCGGAGCCTTCAGGCTCTGACATTTACTAACATATAGGGATAATCATGATGTCATAAGACTGGCCCTTTCATTATGTATAATGGTTGTTTTGATTCAGACATGGAAGAAAACAGTATAAAGGCCCCATTAAGAAGGGGGTGATGGTAATGCAATTGATTTAGTGTAATAGTAGTTTAGAAGTTTAGACATGATCAAAAACAGTGCAAAAAAAGTACAATATTACAGAGCCCTAATACCATTGCGAAAAGTTCGGCACCCAAAGATAAGAGGTAGCGAGTTAATAAAATGACAATAAAATGCACTTCCCTGCCCGGCATAATAATGCAGCATTGTAAAAATCTGATTTTTCTTTTCTTTTGTATAAAAACTATGCTCAGGATCCGAGCAAGTGTCTATACTGCAAAATCAATGATGTTTTATCTGAAATGCTTGTTTGCATTAACTACACCGATGCTTGGAGAGGTCTGTAACTGATTTAGCAATAAAAGTTGAAGCTACTGTATAAGGAACGCTAGACAAAGCAAGAGCATATAAATTCCACTACACTTACAAAATGAGATTGTATTCTCATTTTTAGTCTTTTCTATGCCCAACAGTTTTGGCCACATTTGTGATGGATTTTGACCACAAAATGTTGTTTTTCTTTTTCTTTACAAATTTTGTCAATGAACCTAATGGAATGGACATCTAGTTCTATAATAACTTGTCCGGGATTTTCATGAGCAAAAAGTGAAAAAGATGCAGAAATGTTACTGGTTTTTAACGGACAAGCCCACATTTGAACTCCTAAATGAGCAGGGGACAAACACTTGATTTTACTGTCCCCTATGGTGTTTGCTGGGATGAGCACCATGCAAATCATGGTCATGGTCATATATTTGTATTTTGACCATTACTATTCAAAATAGATAACTAGCAAAACAGTATAACATGGGGTTATCGTAATGGAACCGGTACTGGGCCAACAATGAAACTGTTCACATCCTTGGTTTATATGTCATGATATATATTTTAACTTCTTCAACCCATTGGCATTTGGAAAACAAAGGACAAGGATGCAGCTATCAGTGAATCCATTGGCTAATGTAAAGACACAATGGGTTTCTTCTCCGTTACATCCCACCACTGGTTCAATCAGACCTTCAGGGCACAATGATATGCAATTACCTCCCCAACAGGCTTTGTCAAGAATTGTTCTCCTAATTATTGCCACTAGCCACTTTCAGAGACAATTTAGAAGCAAATCCTCTGCGCTTCTGACATCTCAACTGATATACTTGCCCAACGGCTACTAACACTGCCTGTGATCATCTCTCAGAAATGATCATTATCTGTTTTAGGATCTAATGGAGCTAGCAAGAAGCTGCTTATTTTTCTTTCCAGAGACAGATAAAACTGTAATTGGATTGATCTTCTTGACTTGTTCATTATACTAATAACATTTGTTGCACAAAATATTCAGGGCTGATGCAAGATAATTGTTCTGCTTCTGCAAGATTACAATAAGGAATATTTTTATTGGAAAAAAAGAAATTAAGCCCCCACTAAAAATAAAATGAAATCAGTTGGAGATGCACTAAGCACCAGCAAAGACGACATTGGTGGCTGATAATATCATACAAAGTAGCTGTGCAAGCTGTGATGGCTCTCACCAAGCTCTATGGTACCAAATAACACACAATAATGACTGAAGTACACAAAAAGTCTGAAATGAATGAAGAATATAGTTTAATTGTGTTACAGTCATTTCAAAACAATAGCTCGGTGGTTCCCAAACTGTGGGGCT
The DNA here is from genome assembly GCF_017654675.1 of Xenopus laevis. Lineage (NCBI taxonomy): Eukaryota > Metazoa > Chordata > Amphibia > Anura > Pipidae > Xenopus > Xenopus laevis. The sequence continues at coordinate 5,685,113 of NC_054378.1, forward strand.
TGGAGCAGTTGCAAGAGAAACTGAAATACCAGTTGGGTTGAGAATTGTCAATGTGTTCTTCTAGATACTGTCCAAGATATTCTTGCCATTGTGTATCACATACTTCTTATGAGCTATGGGGGAGGGGGCTTGACCCAAGTTGCATCTGCAAAGGGGAAAAAAGTTCAATACTCACTGCAACAGCTCATTTTCTGTTGATGCCAATCAGGTCTGGAGTAGCCATCTTTGTTTATAATGTAAATGGGCCGGCGCTGCTCAGGGCCTCTCTGTAAATGGGCTTCTGGAGGTAGAGGGATTATTTTTGCTGGCCCAACGCAGATGGGAGTCTCCTTAACTGAGAATGATCTAGGGGTCTTTGTAGATAACAAGTTGTCTAATTCTGGGCAGTGTCATTCTGTGGCTACTAAAGCAAATAAAGTTCTGTCTTGTATAAAAAAGGGCATTAACTCAAGGGATGAAACATAATTATGTCTCTTTATAGGTCCCTGGTGAGGCCTCATCTGGAGTATGGGGGCAGTTTTGGACTCCAGTCCTTAAGAGGGATATAAATGAGCTGGAGAGAGTGCAGAGACTAAGTGCAACTAAATTGGTTAGAGGGAGGGAAGAGTTAAATTATGAGGGGAGACTGACAAGGTTGGGGTTGTTTTCTCTGGAAAAAAGGCACTTGCGAGGGGACATGATTAGACTTTACAAGTACATTAGAGGACATTATAGACAAATAGCAGGGGACCTTTTTACCCATAAAGAGAATCACCGTACCAGAGGCCTCCCCTTCAGACTAGAAGAAAAGAACTTTCATTTGAAGCAACGTAGGGGGTTCATCACAGTCAGGACAGTGAGGTTGGGGAATGCACTGCCGGGTGATGTTGTGATGCTGATTCAGTTAATGACTATAAGAGGGACTTGGATGATTTCTTGGACAGACATAATATCAAAGGCTATTGTCATACTAAACTCTATAGTTATATATGGGTATATATAATTTATGTGAGGGTATGGAGAGGTCAGTGTGACTGTGAGCCCCCTATTGAGTATGGCCCTCCCAACCCTATCCTCTCTAACCAATTAAAAAGAACTGAGGCAGGCTGAAGGGACATGGGCATTTAAGCTGCCTGCAAATACCATGGAAGCTGGGCCAGGCAAGTGAAGTTTGAATGTAGAAGTTTTCAGCTCAGCTCATCTGCTTCCAGTGTAGGAAAGCTCTAGCCTGCCAAGGAGGGGAAGGGACCAGCAAAGAGAAAGTAGTGTAAAGCTTCACAGCATAAAAAAACTCCTGCGTTCTCTTAGCAAAATGTTTTGTTGGGCAAACTTACAGCAACATTTTAAGGTCTGTAGGGCCACATCCTAATTCAAAGAGGACTGTGGCCCTAAAGATGTAAACGAATGCACATAATTAGTGATGGGCGAATCGGTGCAGTTTCGCTTCACCAAAAATATTTTTGAAACGTATTGAAGTCAAAATAATTTTGACGCACAACAATTTTTATGTGTGCGACAATTTAGACGAGCATCAATTTTTTTTTGACGTGCCAGATATTTCGGCGCAGTTTCGCTAATTGATTCGCTTGCGGCGAAATGTGGAAATCCGCCGTGAATTTGTGTCTGCCGTATTTATTTGCCCATCACTACACATAATACATTCTGTATTTTTACTTCTAACAAACACAAAAATGAGAGAGAACAGGACAGAACAACACGTTTACAGCCCTCAAACTTGTTGAAGAAAGAAAGATGAAGATTTGAAACTCCTACATGATCCCTGTGGGCAGTAGAACCTGCAGAGCCACTAAATGACATTACGGGAAGCCTAGTGTGGGCAGCAAGTCAATTGCCTCAAGAGGGTGGGTTGGCAGTTAAACACTTTTGAAGACCCTAAAACTTTCTCTTGTTCTAATATGAGCTAGTGGTTTCATTTAAAGATGAAATCTTTCAATCTGTCAGAAAAGCTCTTGTCCTTCACCTTGTTCAACACATTTAGGCCACCTTGTCTGTGTCTGTTTTCTCTAGGTTTTGAAGACCAAACGTCACAGGTAGATCAGGGATCGTATACGTAGGTCATGGACAGACGTGAAGTACAAGGTCACTAAGGGGAGATCTCAGAGAGCACTGTGCAGAGAGCAGCATTGGTGGGCACAAGGCAGGTCTCTTGTTATTGTCTTCCATAGGGCAGGCGCTCAGTCCAGGCAATTTAGTTGTTCCTGCTGGTGCTCCTTAACTTGTGTGCCTGAATGATGTGCAGGTTATGGGATGTGAAGGGGGCAGGAAGGGTGGGTCTACATACCTTCTCCCACCCCTTAATAGTAGGGATGCACCGAATCCAGGATTTGGTTTGGGATTCGGCCAGGATTCTGCCTTTTTCAGCCGGATTCGGCCGAATCCTTCTGCCCGGCTGAACCGAATCCAAATGGGAAATCGCGTGACTTTTTGTCACAAAACAAGTAAATATTTTTTCCCCTTCCCTAATTTCCCTAATTTGCATATGCAATACTATAAATGAAGGGGAGCGTTCTTGCACCTCTTAGTTCTTTGCACTTCTCCATCTGGTCTGAGGAAATGACCCCTACAGCCTCTTTTATTGCCGTATATTTACCCCTTGGGCCGATTATACTTTTGTCAGGTATATCAATGCAAAGAAAGCTGAGGACAGCGTTTTTTACCCACAACCGTCTTTTTCTTTTTCCTCCATTGCATTTTGTTTATTTTAAAGAACCTAAGATTTGGTGAGCTAAAAAAAAAAATTGTGAAAATAATTGTAGAAACAAAAAACAAGCAATCATGTATAAAAACTCATTTGCTCTTTTGTCCATTGATCAACCTGATCTGGACCTACAATTTATAATAAATCAGCCCCTTAGTAAGGTTGGGGCATATCCATAAAAGAAAATAAAAACACTTTCTCCGTGGCTGTAAATTCAGCAGTCTTTTCTGTAATCCACTCCTTGTCAAATTCCTCTTTGATAAACACCTTAATCTCTCTTGAATAAACATACGTATGTAACTCATCAACAAGAGTCTGGAACGGGCTCAGCTGCTCTGGCGCAGACTCTATAATCCATTGCCACTACTTCTCCTTCCTTAACAGCAGGTTTGATTGTGTGAGTTACAACTTCAGAAATGTACTGTAATTCTTCTTTCTCTTCACACTTAGGGGCAAATTCATCAAGGGTCGAATTTCGAGGGGTTAAATCCCTCGAAATTCGACTGGGGAATAGAATCGGATAGAATCGAATAGGCAATTCGGGCGAATTTACGCGCTGGCGAATAGTCGAATTGGCGAATATTCGCCAGGCGAATAGGCGCTCCATCGAATATTCGCTCAAAGGATTTTCATTAGATCGAATGCCTTTTTATTTGATCAAAAACTTGGAAAACAAGCCTATGGGACTTTCCCATAGGCTTTTAAAGCAATTCGGTAGGTTTTAGGTGGCGAAGAAGGCAGTCGAAGTATTTTTAAAAGAGACAGTACTTGGGCGAATAGTCGCAGCACATCGTTTTTGCGCTCGATCCAGTACTTCGACTATCGAATGGCGAATAGTCGCAGCGTTTTTGCGCTCGATCTATTCGAATCATTCTACTCAGGCGAATTTACGCCAATTCGATAGTCGAGGAGCACAAAAAGTTTTTTTACTTCGAATCCTTCACTCGAAGTTAGTGAATCGGCCCCTTAGAATACCTGGATAAAGTTAAGACTGTGTTTAGTCTATATATATATATATATATATATATATATATATATATATATATATATATATATATATATATATGTAACTGTCACTGTACAGTATTCAAAAAGTAGCTCCTGGAGGCGTATAAGAAGTACATTTTAGGGAGCTGCGGGTATCATGGGCTTGTATAATATTCCTGTACCTATATTGATAATTTTATTTTATGCAGGTAATTGCAAGGCTATGTTTTTCAATATATAAGGGGTTAAATTAGACATCGCCAAATGAGCAGATCTCTATGTCTATGGCCACCTTAACTCACTAGTTGAATTTTACAGTTTTGACTTTAAAAAAACTAAAAAAAAAATAGAATTTTGAATTTTCTATTCGACCTTTGATAAATCTGCCCTTTAGGGGCCGATTCACTAAGGGTCGAATATCGAGGGTTAATTAACCCTCGATATTCGACTAGGAATTAAAATCCTTCGACTTCGAATATCGAAGTCGAAGGATTTAGCTCAAATACTGCGATCGTACGATCGAAGGATTATTCCTTCGATCAAACGATTCGAAGGATTTTAATCCAACGATCGAAGGATTATCCTTCGATCAAAAAAACTTAGGCAAGCCTATGGGGACCTTCCCCATAGGCTAACATTGACTTCGGTAGCTTTTAGATGGCGAACTAGGGGGTGGAAGTTTTTTTTAAAGAGACAGTACTTCGACTATCGAATGGTCGAATAGTCGAACGATTTTTTGTTCGAATCCTTCGATTCGAAGTCGTAGTCGAAGGTCGAAGTAGCCCATTCGATGGTCGAAGTAGCCCAAAAAATACTTTGAAATTCGAAGTTTTTTTACTTCGAATCCTTCACTCGAATTTAGTGAATCGGCCCCTTAAAGTTGATTTGCTGAATAATTTATTTTTAAAATGGAAACGTTGGATGTGCAGGTCTGTTGTTCATCAGCCATAGGGGAAGTCAATCTACTTCTCTTGCATTAAATGGAAAGTATTTTATGTAGAGCAATCAGTGCTGATGTGGTTACTGACAGAAGACCAATTGGAGAATTTGTATTCTTGCCAGAAAGTCAATGATGGCAAACAAACTGGCACCCGAAGTCTTGATTGTGCAAAACCGTCAATATCCTTTAGCAGTTGGCTGCCAGCTGTCATTAGGCATTAATAACGAATGGCCAATAATCAACGTGATGCATTTGATACATTGCGTTTAACATTAAATTCTTCATTCTGTAACTATTGCATTTCCAACATCAGCTTGTGAATAATCGCTCTACTTCATGTAACTAAGCAGATTTCCTTCCCATTAAAGAAAAGCCATTGTTGCCTATATTTGCAAAGATATAACTGAACCAATATTGGATTATGATTCAATATTTTTTATATAATCTTGCATCGATTTTACTTTCCTGGTTTTAAGTGTCAACACTGTTCAATGGATTTGCAAGTTAACTACAATAGTTTCTTAGCAAACAAAATAATTTTTATAGGGGAATGAAACATTTTCCTGTTTCTGTAGAGATCCACAAATGATATTTGATCCCTATTAATATTCTTGAGCAAGCATGAACACCAAGGGGCAGATTTATTAAGGTTCGAATGGGAAATTTGAATTTTTTTTTTGGTCAAAATTCGAATTTTTACCACCTACTCGAATTTGAATTCAAATGTGAGATTTATCGCACCTCGACCCTGGAAACAAATCGAATTCGACTATTCTCCACCTAAAACCCATCGAGTTCATGTAGAAGTCAACGGCAGAGGACCCTTGAACTGTTTGAAGATGTTAATAGTAGTGATGAGTCAAATTTTTGGCAAGTTTCGCTTAGAAAATGATGCCCTTTAGACTGAGAGTCAAAATAAAAATTTTGGGCATCAAAAGAAGTAGAGGTTTTTTTTCAGAGGAAAACTTGATTCAAATTCGGATTTGATTCAAGTTTTTGGGTTGGGACTATTCGATCGAATTTTAGACATTTTAAGTTTTTCATAAATTCGAATTGTGAATAAAATGTCATTTATTAGAGTTTAAAAAAATTCACAGTACTCTAAAATTTGACCTTTGATAAATAACCCCCCAAAAGTGGTTACATTCGAGTGAAAATTTTCATAAATCTGCTCTAGAATTTTGCCATGAACAAAATGCAAGGAAGAAAGGAAAATTGATTCAATGCTAGGAAAAAAACGATCATTGCCTCTAATGCATTTAGCCCAAGGAAAAAACCACCCACTGACTCTCACATTTGATTCATCCAAAATCCAAAAATTCCGAGGTTTTCAGGCAAAAATCAGAAATAAGGGGAAAAATAAAAAAATTGTACGATTTGAATTTGTAGGGCGATTTTCAAGATTTTAGGGAAAATGTATTGATAAATAAGGGGAAATAATGAGCAGATTTGGTTGGAGTATGTTTCAGAAAACATTGAGATAAATTCAGACTTTGATAAATAACCCCCTTAATGTAGCAAATGGGTACTAAAAACAGCCAAACCTAGTTTTTGTTATCAAAACCTTTGGATAATGCTCTAAAAAATTTTATAGCCCTAACAGAAATAAGCATGTAATCGTGAACATCCTTCTTTATGATGCACTGGATTTATAGCATTGATATCGATATTGCTACCGCCTCTGCTTTAACGTTTTTCATAGAATTTGTCAAAACGTAATGAACTATATACTGTATTTATTTATTTTTTTTACTGTGGACATCTAGGGGCAGATTTATCAAGGGTCGAATTTCGAGGGTTAAAAACCCTCAAATTCGACCCTCGAATTAAAATCCTTCGAATTCGAATATCGAATTCGAAGGATTTTAGCGCAAAACTTTTGATCGAACGATCGAATAAAAATCGTTCGATCGAACGATAAAATCCTTAGAATCGAACGATTCGAACGATTTTAAGCGATCGATCGAAGGATTTTTATTCGACCCAAAAAACTTAGAAAAGTGCTGGGGAAGATCCCCATAGGCTAACATTGGACTTCGGTAGGTTTAAACTGGTGAAGTATGAAGTCAAAGTTTTTTTTAAAGAGACAGTACTTCGATTATCGAATGGTCGAATCGTTTGAATCATTCGATTACATCGAATTTGATCGAATTTGACCAATTCGATGGTCAAAGTACCCAAAAAAATACTTCGAAATTCGAATTTTTTTTTATTCGAATTATTCACTCGAGCTTAGTAAATCTGCCCCTTATATTATGGGGTTTAATAGAAGAGGAATAAATAATAATTGGATACCTTAATGAAGGCATTGAGCACAGACAAATACAAGAGGTCCTCTGCTCTCAACCCAATATCAATATATTTAGGACATAGAGTATTTGTATTTGTCTGGACGAATTTTGAGGTCTCAGCCTCATTGCACCCCAATAAATGGTTTTAAAAATGAGTGGTGAGCACAACTTCCCCTTGTTTGTAATGGCATTGAGCATAGGGCATAATTCAGTACAAGAGTCATAGATAAAGAACAGCAAACATGCGTATTCAAATTGCTTTTTCTAAATTGTATAATGAGGTAAAATTAATTGCCTAGTCAAAGACGAATCCATAGATCATTTCCCCAGAGGAGATATCAAGGAATATCATATTAATTGCTGGCTCGGAACTTTGCCCCTTATTAGTAAATGTTGAAATCTGCAGAACCTTTGTATATTTAGACACTGCATGCAAAAAAAATAAGCCGCAAAGCAGGGAAACATCCATAAATAGTCTAGAGTTCTTAGTTCTAAAGTGGTTCAAGGTGTAAATATTTGCACCTCCAGAATAGCATTTAAAGATGTGTGCCTGTTGCAAGTGATGGGTGAATTTATCCCGCGAAATTCACGAAACGCATTGAAGTCAAAGGGCGTCAAAACTACTTTCACGCACGTCAATTCCAAATTTTTATCCGCACACCTATTTTGTCCTAAATGCATTAAATTCAATGGGCGTCCAAATTTTGACGTGCAACGATTTTTATTTGTGTGCTCAAATTTTTTTTGATGTGGCGGATTTTTCACAGTTTGGCAAATTTATTTGCCAGTGGGGAAGCGCGGAAATTCGCTGCAAAATTGCGCCTGATGAATTTATTCGCCCATCACTACCTGTTATACCATATAAAGGTTGGACTGTGAGCAGGCAATAAGTGTCCATACCATACCTTTGTGGATGCAAAGCTCAGGATGGACCTTGCATTTATAAGGTTTTAAATGAAAGGCTCCCTCACACAGAAGAGTCCTACTCCATGCTCTAGATATGCTATCAAACTGTGCCGCTGGCACAAGGGTGGAGACAGCAGCTCTTCATAGGAAATATTTGATTATGCCCTCTTAGATGCCACCATCATGGGCATATCCATATCCATACCTTTGTGGATGCAAGGCTCATGAGCACAAGCAATATTTGATTAAGCCCTAATAGATGCCACCATCATGGGCATAGTGCTTGCTCCTGGCATTGATTAATTGCCCCAGGAAGTTGCTCTTGGCAAGTCTTCCTTAAGGTCATGAAAATATTAAACCTTTTCTCAGACATTGATAAAGGTCAACATGATAATGTGGAGACTCAGGAACGAAACCTTGTTGCCCTATTTATTGCCTTGTGTTACACCTTGGAACTTTACTGACAGTGTTGTTGTCTCTTTTCTGCACGCAAGGGATCTGTTATGACCTATGATATTGATCTTGTTACTTAGGTGACAAAAGGAATACATGTGAATGTGCAGAAATGCATACAAATACGTTTTTACATTCACCAAATCATGTTTCCTACCAGAATTCCAAACACAATGGGTAGTACTGCAAGTACTGAGACATCTCCTTAAAGGGATACTGTCATGGGAAAAAAATTTGAATCAGTTAATAGTGCTGCTCCAGCAGAATTCTGCACTGAAATCCATTTCTCAAAAGAGCAAACAGATTTTTTTATATTCAATTTTGAAATCTGACATGGGGCTAGACATATTGTCAATTTCCCAGCTGCCCCAAGTCATGTGACTTGTGCTCTGATAAACTTCAGTCACTCTTTACTGCTGTACTGCAAGTTGGAGTAATATCACCCCCCTCCCTTTCCCCCCAGTAGCCAAACAAAAGAACAATGGGAAGGTAACCAGATAGCAGCTCCCTAACACAAGATAACAGCTGCCTGGTAGATCTAAGAACAACACTCAATAGTAAAATCCAGGTCCCACTGAGACACATTCACTTACATTGAGAAGGAAAAACAGCAGCCTGCCAGAAAGCAGTTCTCTCCTAAAGTGCAGGCACAAGTCACATGACCAGGGGCAGCTGGGAAATTGACAATATGTCTAGCCCCATGTCAGATCTCAAAATTGAATATAAAAATATCTGTTTGCTCTTTTGAGAAATGGATTTCAGTGCAGAAGTCTGCTGGTATAACACTATTAACTGATTCATTTTGAAAAAAATCTTTAGCGTGTGTGAACAGCTTGTGTCATTTTTTTACATATTTTCTTTTCTAATTTTTTTTAACACAGACAGGTGACGATAGTCGTAGAGATCCGCTCGTTTGGCGATGTCAATCAGCCGATATCGGGCTGATTCAATCAAGGGCCCTTGGGCCCAACAATCAGATCATAATGGATCCGATACGGGCGGTCGGATCGTGGGACTGCTTACACCCATAGAGGTGGCCTGCGATCCAACAGGATTTTTTAACCTGCCCAATCGAGATCTTCCAGCCATGACTCCCCTTCTTCAGGCCAGTTATGGCAAAAACATAGTTCATGGCCACGGTGGGCCCCAGGATGCCAGTCTGACCCTGTCTCTGGCTGGTAGGAACCATTTCCCCACCCCCTGTAGGCATACAGAGTTATTCCCCCTTACCTTGTTCTATTGAGCTAAAGTTTTTGAAACCACAAACAAACTCATTTTCTCTAAAACCACAAATGCCATGAAAGTTATTCAAAGATCCAAATCTAAGTTCAAAGGAAAAAAATATGCTGAACAACGTGCTAAAAAATAAGAAAAAATAAGAAAACCTCTATAAAAAAATTCTAAAAGGTCCAATAGGATCAGCGCAGCTCCCATAAACTTCTACAGGACCTTGATTGCTTTTACTTGATGAATTTTTGTATTATAGGGTTTCGTGGTTTTTACACTAATGAATTTAAAAAGAAATTGACTTTTGAAAGAAAAATCCAAATTTTGGTAAATAGACCCCTTAAAGTGACTCTGCTGCCCAGAGTATCTGTGCACCTCCCACTAAGGAAGGAAGAGAAACTGCAAGTGCCAGAATCAATCTCTCAACAATGGAAGGTAGTGAAGTAGGGATTGAATGTCTCAGCCAGCCCAAATAGGGTCGGGAAATGGTTTATATAAATCAGAGGCAAACTATCTCGACTTCCTCTTAGTCTATGGATATATAGATATATATATATATATATACAGTATATACTTTTTTTGGCAGTTTCAAACGATCTCTTGCCAAAAGGGTATATATATTCCCTTTAACTAGGCATCAACATCAAAAAAGTATGTACGCGAGTCGCGTCAAAACTGTTGCGCATTAACATTATTCAGACGGCCAATGACTTTAACGCCGGTGTCAAAATTGAGGCGAGCATCAGAATTCGCGATTCGCAAAGTTTTTGCCATTTAGCGGAATTCACATTTCATGAATTTTTCGGCAAAGAGAAATGTGACATATTCGCCCATTACTACTACAGTCTGCACACTTGCCATTTTTTACACCAGTGGCAAAGAAACCATAGGGGTTTCACTAAGGGGCATATTTATTATGCTGTGTTAAAAAAATGGCAGGATAATATACCACTAGTGATGGGTGAATTTATTCGGCAGGTGCGAATCCGAGCCGAATTTTCGCGTTTCGCCACCAGCGAATAAATTCAGGAATTTGCTGGTAAAATTTGCCAGCGTAGACATCGCCGACACGATATAGACGCCAGCGACAATTTCGACACGAAATTGTTGCCCGAGCGAAATTGTTGCCGGCGTCAATTTTAACGCCATTGAATTGTCGCCAGCGTCAAAAGTCCCATTTCGCAAAATGGGATAAATTCCATCACTATATACCAGACATCGCCACGCTTTGCCTCGTAAAAAAAAACGGTTTAAAATTTTTATTCATTTTTTTGTATGCAACTTCTTCCGGAATCAATGTCAAATAATTGCGTCAGATCTGGCGTTCGCATGGTGTACAATTACACACAACCTCCATTAAAAGTCGTTTATACGTGGGTTCTTAATTTGCTTATGGGATTTATGACCAATTATCTAAAATGAGATCTGTTATCCAGTCAATAAGCGGAGACTCATTTACTGTTCTGTGTTTGCAGATAATCCTCCATGAAAAACCTTTTCCATTGAGCGTGTTTCATTCAGCTGCTTTTATCCCATCCAATTTGTATCCTGCCTCCCTTGCTCTATATATCTATATATCCCAAGATCTGTGTCCAGTGTGATGCATTTCTTCCACCTGCCTCACTAGCCATGTTTGTAATCTACTAGATGAATGGGGCCCTGGTGTCCTGAAAGCTTTCAACGATCATCTGTTGTCGGCCAATAATGCTCTGCCCTTTAATTGGCTCTTGTTATTTCCTTTATAACACAAGAGTGTTTTATCCTTTTAGACATTATGGAGCAGACACCATGCTGGCCTTTAGTGGAAACGCTCTGAAAATTAGAAAAAAAAAAGGATTTCAAAGGCAACGGCAAAAAGGCAGAATTACACAAAAAGGCCCATCTTGGCCACTTCAAACACCAGACTGGCTTTCATAAGTCAAAGAAAAAAATGTTGTATTGTGAACAGATGTCTCGGCATTATCTCATGTAAAGGCATCAGAATAGCCAGTTCTTGCCAAGGTTTCAAGGGCAAGGTGTGAGAAAATACAGATAAAAGGAGCTGAGGGCTCGGCTCACTCTGACATTGGCTTTGGTTCGGAGAATCTTTGTCGGCGATTGGGATGTACAACTCCAGAATGAAGTGCACACATCAGAAACTTTTAGTTAGTTTGTTAAATACGGCATCGATTTGGCGGATCCTTGATAATATATTCCATTTGCGATTTCTCATACTTTGCTTTCATCTTATTGACAGAATAGCTAATTCATTTGGCACGCTGTCGGTTATTTGCGGACACTGAATTTTTGCATCGAGAATATTTAAAAGTCTGGCTGAGAGGCTTTCTGTAGCTATGGAAACATCCTACTCAAACACTGAAAGGGAAAGATGCTTTAACTCCTTCCTGTACCTCTTAGTTAATATTGAAGCTTTATGTTGTCCTTATGCTGCCAGGTGACACCACAGGGTTCTGGTCTTCTTGTTGGAGCTTCAGGATTTTCTACTACCTACCCAACTCCACCTACGCCTAGAGCCATTATCTACACCTACTGAGGCCTACTTTTAACTCAGGCTTTCAAGCATCAACCACCACTCCAGCAAGCGGGGTCCAAAGAGATCGAATTTATGTGACTATAGGGACCTCAAATATTAACAGGACACTAAAAACATTTTGTAGCATCTTAAGGGTTGACATGTTCTTTGTACAAAAATGAAACATCTTCTTAGCAATTTGGAATCCAATAGAAAGATTGAACATGTATAGACAACATGGGTCTTGTGCCCAGTATCCTTAGGATTACCAAAATACATGACTTTGGAATTAGTCGTCACTTCCTAGTTACTACTTATCCCTGCTTGGATGGCGTTACTCTTAGTGAGCTATCTACTAGGATGGTGTTACTCCTAATGAGTTGCCTGCTTGGATGGTGTTACTCCTAATGAGTTGCCTGCTTGGATGGTGTTACTCCTAGTGAGCTGCCTGCTAGGATGGTGTTACTTTTAATGAGCCCCCTGATAGGAGGGTGTAACTCCTAATGGACTGCCTGCTAGGATGGTGCAACTCCTAATGAGCTTCCTGTTAGGATGGTGTTATTCCTAATGAGCTGCCTGCAAGGATGGTGTTACTTCTAATAAGATGCCTGAAAAGATCGTGTTACCCCTAATGAGCTGCCTGATAGAATGGTGTCACTTCTAATCAGCTGCCTGCGTGGATGGTGATATGCCTCATGAGTTGCCTGCTAGGATGGTGCTACTCATAATAAGCTGCCTGCTAGGATGGTGTCACTCCCATGGAATTGCCTGCTAGGATGGTGTTACTCCAAATGAGCTGCCTACTAGTACTTATGTAGATGACATTACTCCCTATGTGCTGCCTGTTTGAATAGTGTCCGAGATCTCCAGTAAGTGAGCCCATGAGTGTGTCCCAATGAGTAAATGACCACTGGCAGTGTAATAAAAATACCTGTGCGGCGGGGTCGCCGGCCATGCCATCGGCGGGGACGCCTGCCGCATGGTCCAGCTCTGGCGCCGGCGCCATCTTGCTTCGCTAAGGGCGCGTGCGCCTCCGTGTTCCTTAACATAAGTGTAAATCAATTGCTAGAGTACAGTTTTAGCTTTTTGTTGGGTTTGACCATCAGACCATGTGACCGTCCCCTATGCTCAATGTACACAGGTGGGATAGATTCTATGTTACTAGACCCCCATTGTGGTCTAATACTTTTAATTAAAGACCCTTAAAAAGTCCATTGACATTTAGTTCTGTACAAAGAAAACATTAGATAGAAACAAGAGACCAAAGTTGAGAGTTAAATCGGCATGCTGAAATGTTTCACCAGCTAATACCAGTGCAATTTTGTACAGGACAAAGGCAGCAATCAATACTTAGCGTTAGCAGCAGAGTGAAAATGGATGAGATAGAATGGAGAAAATTGTCTTTCCTGCCTCAAAGCCATCCTGGACTACACATAACTGTGCTTGGTGATGCAGACGAAACTAAATCAGCCGGCAACCATCTTGATAAATAGCATCCCGCTCCGTTTTCTAAATGGATACTTAAACCCAGAGATCTGGTTGCTAAGTGCTTGTGCAAATGAACAGATTTGGATATAAAATGGGAAAAGGGAAGGAACGATTGATGGATCTGATGGATCTGAATGTGAGGCTGCCACCGTGATGTCTCATTTAGATGTTACTCTTCTTTCCCTTTCCCTTGTCTGTTTAAATCATTTCATGGAGCAGGAGCGCAGAAAGCACAATGAAGCAAAGATTGGTACGAAAACAGTGTTGACAGAGCAATAAAACACGTGCCAGAAAACGGTCAGAAGGCCAGAAAAAAAAACAAAAAAACCTGACAGCAATTGTGATTACTGTACCAAAACGAGAAACAGAAGGATGCCTTGTGCTGCCTATGTCTTTCCCTCACTGCCTGATCATTTATTGATGCCCATTAAATATGCAAGGTGCATGTATATAAATAATTGTAACAGCTGTATCGTGATCTGATATGAGAGATGGGGTTGTGTTGTAAATGCTACAGGCGGCACTCATTCTTTCCACTGGGAATGAATAATAATGATTTAAGTGTAATGTCTGCAGTGCCTGACACATATATAAATATATATATATCAAGAGAGAGAGAGATTGCAGATAAATGTGTAGATAAATTGGGGATAGACTTGGCTTAATTTTGCCAAAACAAGGCAATTGCCCCATTTATAAGGCAATGTAAGGATACAGTCATTGTGATGCTGATGCCACCTCAAATCTACAATTGTAACAGTAGAGATAACTGTCACGTTCGGCTCCCTAAATTCAAAACAAGTGCTCGCTCCTGGGTCATGGCTCAATCTTCTGAGCAGCCACCTTTGACCTCGGGAAAAGCCTTCAGATGCTGCCAGGTCTTAACTTGAGAGGAGCAAAGCAGATGTTCTGAACCAGCAAAGGGGCAAGTTCATTACCAAGGATAGGACGGAAGGCAAGAGCAACTTCACCAGGAGTAGACTATATAGCGTGGTCAGACAGGCCGGGATCGGTACAGGCAGGGTTCAAGAATAGTCAGGCAGGCAAGGATCAAAAACCAGGGAAATTACAATCAAATCCAGGAACTAATCAGATAGACTGAAAAACGGCAATGATTTCTAGCCCAAAGTCCCTTTAAATATTTAAACTTCGCGCCAAAGTGCGATGACATCATCCCGATACAGTGCATGCCACCAGCACCATTGAAAGAAGTGGCCCTTAGTCCCGACTTGACCACCAGGGTATGTCCTAACTAGTGATGGGCGAATTTGCGAAATGGCGCAGTTTTTGACGCCGGCACCCATTTTTTTGACGAATTCGCGCCTGGCGAATAAATTCACCCATCACTAGTCCTAACAATAACAGAGCCAACAGCTATTGAGGGACCCAGAAGTATATGGGGTTCAGTGAGGCTCTAACTGATATTTAATTCACAAATATTCTAGAGAAACTGATTATCTTTCCGCAGGCCCAACTACTAGTTCCACCACTGTCCTTAATGCCTTGTTTCATTATTACAATGTAATTCTCCTACCGCACACCTGTAGTTCACCAATCCTGCAGTTGGTGGTGCGTTCCTTCCGTTGACCCGGCCAGGTCCCTTAGCAACCAATGTTGCTCCTGATGAAGGGTGGGTGTTCCCCTCCGAAACGTTGATGTTTGGTTGCTGAATAAAAGGGGATATTCCCTGACTGCATTAATCAGCGTGTGTGCGGATCCGTTTCTTATACACATTTGTTTCATTATTACACATCATGTTTTGATGGAGGCAGTGTTCCTCATTATGTTCAGGCATGAAGGGTTCCTTCCCTTGTAAATGAACTGTCAATATACCAATGAAACGCTGACGTTCCCAAAAGATTATCCCAGATCAATACATTTTCCTAAGTGAAATTGCTAAGGTTTCATTCAATACAAATTGCTGATGATTATATGAACTTTCATAAAAAGACTTCCCTATATGTAACCCAATTTTTTTTTAAGTTTTAAGTAGTGATGGGCGAAAAAAAATCGCCAAAATTCCTTGAAGAATATGGACGTCAATTTTTTTTCACCCATTGGAGTCTATGGGCATCATTTAAGTTGTTTAAGCAGGGTTTCTCCTACTGTATAGAAAATATGAAAATTAACATACATTTGACTAGAAATTGATGGTGGCATCATAAATATTTGACCAAAGAGTTTTTCAACTGTTATGCAATGTACCACTTTATGAAGGAGATCCAGCTTTCAGTCTGGTGATTTACATCTGTTTGTTTTTCCACTTCGTTCTCTTTCCAGCATATTCAGGAGCGATCTTGGCCATCTTGCCGGACGAGGGCGGCCTTCATTCTTCTCCCATAGGGCAAGGAGCAGAGCACAGGGATTTCCCCAGATGCAAGTGGTTTGTGAACCAAATATCCAATAAAATGTATTCTTATAAAAAATGCTTACCAATGGTATCAGCCCGAGACTTAACAGGTAAGTGGGCCTCTCATTTTAAGGGGGACCAATGAAGCTGCTGAAGGGAGCTGAAGCAAAGCCTCCAAAGGGAGCCACAGACGCATAGAAGACTGAAGAAGCTGTTGTCCCCAAGGAGAGAGAAGACCTCCTGCCAAGTTTCAATAAGTTCCACTGAACAACAATGTTATTTTTTTAAAACCCCTGGCCACCCGGAGTTTTTTTTTACTTTTTTTATGGGGTGTGCTTGACCACAAATTTAGTTTTTTACCGGGGGGGGGGGCTGGGCACCATTTTTTAATTTTTACTATCAATTTTTTTTTAACTTTCATTAGGGGTCCCTGGCCACCAACATTTTTTTTTTTCCTTGGATGCGGGCTGGCCACCAAATTTACAGTAGAGTATAAGCTTATGCTGACCTGCCAACAACAGTAACTAAATGACCAATAATTATGAATATACTGCATGTCTGAGCAACAAAATTAGGTGAGGCAACAGCAACTCGGTTATTGGTCTGTAAGAAGCCCTGTTGTACCTGTATCCTCCGTATTAGGAAAGGAGGCAACTACCTCAGATGAATTTCTGTTATTTTTTTTTATATGGCTGTCTTTATAACCAGGTCCATGACAGAAGGCATTTCAGAAAGCAAGGGTAATGGTATGAAACGAACAAGCACATCTGAAGTCTGCCTGAAGCAGGTATAAAACTGGACAAAAAAAAATCTCTTTATGATAGACTCTTTATGGAATAATGAAAATACAAAGCGAATCCATAGCCCCTTTCTCATCATGGCACTGTTAATGAACAAGCACAAACAAATACACTGTATATCCCAAGCCAAAGTGAATGTAGAAAAACCTTTGACTTCTTTATTCGCTTTAGTCCATTGTCAGCATTGTTTATAGCATGTAAAAAGCTTTTTCTTTGGCAGAAGAAATCAATAGATTGCTAAGAGAAAACAAGTTATATTGAGCCATAATTAGAGGTTCACTACTAATGTAGGTTAGCAGAGATAACTGTATGAGACCGCAAAACTTGATCAAGTTAAATCTCATTTGTTTTGCTGAAAAGTTTTTTTTAGAAAATAAATTGAAACTTATACATAGTAACATAGTAAGTTTGGTTGAAAAAAAGACACAAATCCATCAAGTTCAACCTTTTAACTCTATTTTAACTGCCAGCTGATCCAGGGGAAAAATCCTCCCTGATTCCAAAATGGCAATCGGACTAATCCCTGGATTAATTTGTACTATGAGCTCTCTCCCATATCCCTGTATTCCCTCACTTCCTAAACACCATCCAACCCCTTCTTATACCTATCTAATGTATCAGCCTGTACCACTGATTCAGGGAGACAATTTTTGGGGTTAGTCTTAGCCTCTGCCGCAATGCGCTCCTCATTTCCTATCTTTGCCTTCTGGATTGCTGTTTTACAACATTAATTATTGTGTTTATATTCATTAAATGCAGCTTCTGTCCCAACAGACTTGTAGTTTTTAAATGACTTTCTCTTCTTTCCTATGACCTTCTTTACTTCTGTATTAAGCCACATAGGATGATTCTCAGCGCGTCTACATTTACTCCTTAAGGGAATAAATTGAGAACAGTAACAATTTAATATCATTTAAATGTCAACCATTTCCGTTCTGTGTTTTTAGATGAAAACACATTCCTCAATCTATGCTCTGAAGGGCAGCCATCAAGGCACTTAAAGCCCCGGTGTATATTTGTTTTTTGCACCAGACATTAAATCACATTATGGTCACTTTTACCCGAGGGTTCAATTACTTGCACATTTGCTATATGTTCTGGGCCATTAGAGACCACTAGACCCAGTATAGCATTTTTTCTAAGAAAATTGGTCACAAGTGAAAACATTTAGATTTTTCACAGTTTTGGAAATTTTTCACTGAAGTGAAACAGGACAGATTTGCTCATCACTAATAATGGAAGAAACCTCACCTCTGTGTTAATACTTGATTATACTTGCAACAACTTCAGTTGTCCATAGAGGACAACTTGCAGGAAACATGGCAGGAGACACCTGAACCCGGTGATCAAAATAGAAATTCAACCTAATTTGATAAAGTCATTTCATACTTGTACAAGACTGTGAAATGTGCCAACCATAGATATTTCATCTTCGCTACTAAACTATAAACTTTTTAGCCCATAGGAACCAGCATGAACTTTTCGCTAATGTCAAAGGCTAATAATATCTTTACTTTGGTAGTATTTTGTATTTTAAATGTCAGACTGCCGATACCACTGTAAAACTACTATCTTCTGCTTAATGTTGCAAACATACCTCGTTACATTAAAACAAAATATCGCAGTCCTAGACAGGCTGTCAGACAGCGCTTTTGGCCATTTTCAACTGACTGCTACAGATGTTGAATATCAAGAAGCTTTCGGAGACAGCGACGGTTGTAAAACTGCTGAGAAGAGAATCGTCCTGAAAGCTCATGCTGCCGTGTCAACGTGTCAATGTTTTTTCAGGTTTTTTCAGGTCAAGTTGTAGTGTGACTTGTTCTACTAGAGACAAAACAATTATGAGCAGTGCAGTATATAGAGACTGATGAAGCTGGAAGCTAAGTCAATGATATCAATAATGCCTTCCCCTGATAAAAAACACAAGTAGGGGATTTTTTAAAAATAAAATCATGATATTTGATTGAAAGAAATCAAATTTCCCCTGCAGACAGCAACACAAGACATTCTGTTATAACCAATACAACTATATGTTTAAGTTCAGTTAGATTTGTCACGTTTAATAAACTTTCTGATGAACTATCCTGTGCCCAGTTAAAAAAAATACCATAAAGCTTCAACACTGGGCTCCTGATGCATAATCTACACACTAAACAATTTTCCAATTAAAATTTTGCAAAATACAATAAACCGAGGGGCAGATTTACTAAGAGTCGAATTTCGAGGGTTAAAAAAACCCTCGAATTCGACCCTCAAAGTAAAATCCTTCGAATTAAAATGTCAAATTCGAAAGGATTTACCGCAAATACTTTGATCGAACGATCGAATAAAAATCGTTCGAACGATAAAATCCTTAGAAACGAACGATTTTAAGCGATTGATCGAAGGATTTTTATTCGACCACAAAAAACTTAGAAAAGTGCTGGGGAAGGTCCCCATAGGCTAACATTGAACCTCGGTAGGTTTTAAGTGGCGAAGTATGTAGTCGGAATATTTTTTAAAGAGACTGTACTTCGCCTATCGAATGGTCGAACGATTTTTACTTTCTTTTTTAGAAATGTTTTTTTC
The DNA here is from genome assembly GCF_017654675.1 of Xenopus laevis. NCBI lineage: Eukaryota > Metazoa > Chordata > Amphibia > Anura > Pipidae > Xenopus > Xenopus laevis. The sequence goes on from NC_054378.1 coordinate 5,704,333, forward strand.
CACCAATCAACATCAGCTCCATAAAGTACCCAACTCCAGCCCTACTATTTTCTGGTTTCAAACTGCCGATATATTAGTGTAAAATTTTTATGAACGTTGACTTCAAAGGTTTTATCAGATCAGGTTTTATTTGACTTTTTCAGATGAAAATTCTAGATTTGAAAAAAAAATTTGAACCATAGGAAATGATTCGATTTTGAATCTTAGTTTTGGAGTTTAAAACTATACATATGTCTTACCCATTTTTTTTTCTCTCAGGAGAGCTATGGCTCAGCAAGAACGCTATTTGGGCTCCTATTGGAAAAATGGCAGAGCCAAGCTCAGGCACAAGAGGATATGAAGAAGTTGGACCTATAGGGGCAAATCCACTAAAGGACAAAGTGGCTAATACTAGTGACTTTTTACAAGCGTTGCCACTCGCAGGAACATCGCCGGATCACTAACAGATGCAGGCGCCAATTCGCTAGCGAACATGACTGTTGCTAGCAATCATTTGCACTCTATCACCAGTCGACTTTTCGCTCTGTTGTACATTACTCTGCAAATTAACTAAAGTGCGGATTTTATTGAACGTTACTAGTGATGGGCGAATTTATTCTCCAGGCGCGAATTTGCGGCGAATTTGCGCGATTCGCCGCCAGCGAATACATTTGCGAAATGCCTGTGAAAATTCGCCGTTTCGCGAATTTTTTGCCATTTCGCTAATTTAGCGTGAAATTCGTGAATTTTTCGGCGAAGCGAAACGGCGCAAATTCGCCCATCACTAAACATTACCTCTTTCGCCATCTCAGACCAGACGAAGTGCTAAAAAGCAGCTAGATCGTCCTCAATCTTCTGTCACTTACATCATATCCTGTGAGCCGAAAATGCCTAAAAGTTCCAAAAACGCTGGCGAATTTTCTTTTTTTGAAGCGGAATTGCCTGCAGAAATCCTAACAAACTTTTTTTGGGTAGCCGGTTTTCTCCAGACATTTATAAAATATGGAACATTCATTTTACATTGGGCTCATGTGTAGGGCATTATATTAACTCTCTTGTCTTTATTAAGGTTCCCTGGACGTGTGTAATAAAAAGTGGTAACTTCAAGCATTTGCACCAACATTTATAATAAAGACGTCCATACAACTTTAAATTACCCGCCGTATGCAAATTGACCTAGGCTCTTATTATCTATCAATAATGTCCTCTAATGCACTTGTAAAGAGTAATCATGTCCCTAATAGTCTTTAATGTCCATAATCATGTCTGTAATAGTCTTTCCTTATATAGAATTATTAATAGGCTCCTATGAAGTGCTGTGTGCATGAAACGCATAAGGCTACCCTGTACTTTACATGGGTTTTAAATAAATTGTAGTTTTATTTACTCTGATTGTGGGATCTGTGAGTGCCTGCAGTTTATTCTTTGTCTAAGAAATGATTCTCTCTCTTACTTAAAGGAGAAGGAAAGGTCTTTTAACTTGGGGTGCCAAAAGTTTGGCACCCCCAAGTGATCACATGTACTTACCTGAAACCAGGGCCGCCATCAGGGGGGGACAGGGGGGACAAGCGTACCGGGCCCGGGCATGAAGGGGGGCCCGGCAGCGCTGCATTTTTTTGAAGATCCGGGCCCCCCTTACGAGCGCCCGAGCCGTACGTCTTGCCTCTTCAGTGCCGAATGCAGAAGTGCCGAAAAGCCGAAGCCGATGCGACGAAAAGACCCGAAGTCACGGAAAAAGCCGAAGTCCCGAAGTCACGAAGCGCCGAAAAGACCCGAAGTCACGAAAACAGCCGAAGCCGAAGTCCTGAAGCAGCGCAAAGACCCGAAGTCACGAAAACAGCCGAAGCCGAAGTCCTGAAGCGGTGAAAAGACCCGAAGTCACGAAAGGAGGCGAAGTTGAAGTACTGAAGCCATGAGTTCAATTCTACTGAACACCAGTTTGTGTTTTTTTTTTTTAATCCCCTGGCCACCAATGTATTATTTTAATATTCTATAGGCCCCTGCCACCAATCTTTTTTTTAAAACTTTTGTTTTTGGGGCCCCAATTTTTTTTTTAACTCGTAAGGGGCCCCTTGCCACCATTGTTTTTTTTTGGGGTTTTTTTTTAAAAAAAAAATTAATTTTCTTTTTGGTGGCCCCAAATTTTTTTAACTTGTAAGGGGGCCCCTGCCACCAGTTTTTTTTTTTTTCAAAAAAAAAATTATTTTTTTTTAAATTTTTTTTGGGGCCCCAATTTGTTTTTAACTTGTAAGGGGGCCCCTGCCACCATTTTTTTTTTTTTTTCAAAAAAATTTTTTTTTCTCCAAATTTTTTTTTTGGGGCCCCAATTTGTTTTTAACTTATAAGGGGGCCCCTGCCGCCAATGTTTTTTTTTTTTTTCAAAAAAAAATTAATTTTTTTTCAAATTTTTTTTTGGGGCCCCAATTTGTTTTTAACTTATAAGGGGGCCCCTGCCGCCAATGTTTTTTTTTTTTTCAAAAAAAAATTAATTTTTTTTCAAATTTTTTTTGGGGCCCCAATTTGTTTTTAACTTATAAGGGGGCCCCTGCCACCAATGTTTGTTTATTTTTTAGTTTTTTTTACATTTTTTTTTGTTGGGGCCCCAAGTTTTTTTTAACAGGGGGCCCCTGCCACCAATGTTTTTAAAAAAAAAAAAAATTTAATTTTTTTTTTTTTGGGGCCCCAATTTTTTTTATAAGGGGGTCCTGACCATCAATAGCTTTTTACAACTTGTGTGGGGGGGGGGTTACTTTTTTAGCGCTGATGTCTGTGTGGTCTTTTAACTGCGATGTGGGCGGGATATGGGGCGGAGCTTGGTCGTCAGTGTGGGCGGGGCCCAGGGGGCCCCAAAAATTTTGTTGTACGGGGCCCCGTGATTTCTAATGGCGGCCCTGCCTGAAACCCCAGACCAGTGCACCTATTAGGAGAAAACTACACTGGTCCTGGGATTCTTCCATTGAGCACCACGGAGCGATCGGCTTCCAACTTCAAATTTCTCGGGACAGACGCATGCGCAGTAGAACGAAATAGCCGACTTTTTGGTTAAAGATTGGCTTTTTGCGCTACTGCGCATTTGCAGCCACAAACAAATCAATCAAATAAAAATTATAGTTTTCTCCTACTTTGTTATGAGTCATTTTTGGACTTTCCGTGGGCTCAGAATAATCGTCCCGACATTTTTCGTACCATAGTGATCGGACAGGTCAGAATGATAATGATAATATCGATATGACTATATCCATGGGTGACTGTCACTATTATTTCTTGGATATAACTATTTTCTTTAAACAAACAAAAAAAACCCTAATTCCCAGGAATTTTTCTGACAATTCATACGGTAATTATCCAAAGGAACTTGCTATTGTCTGTGGTAATGTGGGCTTGAGAAAACTGTTACCTTTAAGATTATTTAAATCATTGAGCAAGAAGCTCAAAGGAGACCTTGAGAAGCTTGGATTATCCAGAAGCGACATATTCTAAAGGAAACTTCAAATTAATGGTGAAATGCTGTGGATTCAGTAAGCGAAACGCACTGAAATATTTTTAAAAGAAGGACATTTCTCCTGAGAAGAAGAGACATTCTAGGTCACAAGTTTCACCAATGAAATAATTCGTATTTAAATGATATTACATATTATAGCCTTTTGAGTAGAAAACCGGAAATTCGATTTTTACTTTCTAGGTCTTTTAAATGGCCACAAGAACGCAGACGAAATAACCACCCCATGACAACCTTGAGGAACAGAAATGACCCTCAAAGCGGTTCCAGTTGACTTGTGATGCTGATTCTGTTAATGCCTTTAAGAGTGGCTTGGATGACTTCTTGGGCAAGCGTAATGTCCAAGGCTATAGCAATCTCAAGATCTATCGTTAGTTTTGTGCCCATTGACCTCGATGCATTTGGCCTCAAGAAAACAGTTTGGCTCATCACTACTCAGTAACACAGGTAATACCCATAGGGAGGTTACCCAATAAAATGTGCATTGTGCAATATACTGCTTCATCCAGATCACTAGTGATGGGCAAATTTATTCGCTACAGCAAGAGATGAATCATTTCGAAACTATAAAACACTCAATAAACAACAGATTCAAGTAGCTGATATAATAACATTGTAAATTGCTTGCACCAATTTTAATAAACCATAAGAACCAATCATCAGTCAGTATTTACTGGTCACTAGTGATGGGCGAATTTATTCGCCAGGCGCAAATTTCGCGGCGAATTTGCGTGATTTGCCGCTGGCGAATAAATTCGCAAAATGGCGTGAAAATTCACAAGAGACGCCGGCGTCGTTTTGCAAATTTTTCACTGTTTTGGAAATTTTTCTCAGTTTTGAGAATTTCTCCGTTTTTGAGAATTTCTCCGTTTTGAGAATTTCGCCGCCAGCGAATAAATTTGCGAAATGCCCGCGAAAATTCGCGAAACGCCCACGAAAATTTGCCAGCGTCAAAAAAAAATTGTCGCCGGCGTCGAAAAAAAATGGACGCTGGCGTCAGAAACGAGACGCCGTCGCTGTTTCGTGAATTTTTCGCCATTTTGCAAATTTCACGGGAAATTCGCAAATCTTGTCGGCGAATCGAAACAACGCAAATTCGCCCATCTCTACAGATCACACAGGTGACCAGTAGTGATGGGTGAATTTGTGCCGTTTCGCTTCGCCAAAAAATTAGCGAAATTCTCAAAACGGAGAAGAATTTGCAAAACAGTGAAAAAATTGCAAAACGACGCCGGCGTCTCTTGTGAATTTTCACGCCATTTTGCGAATTTATTCACCATCGGCGAATCACGCAAATTCGCCGCAAATTTGCGCCTGGCAAAAAAATTCGCCCATCACTAGTTACCAGTAAATACTGACTGATGATTGGTTGTTATGGTTTATTAAAATGGGTGCAAGCAATTTACAATGTTATTATATCAACTACTTGAATCTGTTGTTTATTGAGTGTTTTATAGTTCAGAAATGATTCATCTCTTGCTGTAGATCTTTGAGAAATAAAATTTTTTTTTAAAAAAGTGTATGTTATTATGGACCTCAACACCCATTTGAAAGGAATCGGGTGACACTGCCAAACCCCAGTATTAAGGAGGAATAAATAAAATGTATTTACAGCACTGTGATTTATATGACAATACGAAGGGCTTTTGCTTTCAGATCTTGGCTCAGTTGTTACCGTGTGATTACTGTAGATCCTTCAGATCTATCCGGGCAAGACTGTAACAAGACTGAAATATAATAAATTCGGTACATTCCGGCAGGATGAACTGACTTTAATTCATGACTTTGTGATGTTGTATTTACTCTCAATAAAAAGGTGGTAAACGATGGCGTATTTGACTTTGTGTTCCTTTTCACTTGTTCATTTATAATGATTTATACAGTATAATATATCCTGGAGAAGAACACACTATCTATATATAATGCTTGGGTTCTCTACGCATTGAAAATAAACAGCAATTCTGAACACAAATGCCAATGCGTAGAGAAGTCTCTTACTGGCCTTGTTTAGCTGCCCACGGCCGATTTGCTTTTGTTCTCACCTTCTATTTTCTTGCAGTTCGTTAGTTACTCAAGAGAGAGAGAGAGAGGATTGTGTTACAACAGCGCCACCTGCTGGTCAGTTTCCCACCAGTCTGACCACCAAGTAGTCAAGGAAGTTGTCAGGAGAAAGAAAGAGGCTGCTCTGATGTTCTTCTGCTTAGGAATAAAATTAGAAACCTTTCTCACATCTTTCCTAAGTAGAAGAACATCAGAGCAGCCTCTTTCTTTCTCCTGACAACTTCCTTGACTACTTGCTGGTCAGACTGGTGGGAAACTGACCAGCAGGTGGTGCTGTTGTAACACAATTCATTCCTATTAACAGCACATGTATCCCTTAATATCTTGGAATAAAAACAAAATAAATAATGAATATACATTGCAAAATTTCTTAAAATAACCCCCTCATCAATTCTACATTCACTTATTTTAAAGGTTTACTTATCCTTTAAGAACTAGGAAGTTTCCTTTTCAAATTCATGATATATACTGTAAGTTATGTAACTGGTTATTAGAGGATGATCATGGGGCTGTACCTCTCCAAAACTCGAGGAGACAAAAATGTGGAAAATTCGCCACGAATTCACTGCAGAATTTATTCGCCCATCATTACCCAGGGCTATAGAGGCCAATACTCACCTTAATCAACCCCGCTGAGCTTTTGGAGAGTAGATTTCCTTTTATCTGAAATAGAATTTGAACATATATCTCAAGAAGATGATCTTGTGCGAGTGTCTATTATTTCATTTTCCATCTCCCGCTCCTGACATGTTTGTCCACATAGATTTCTGCTAAGCTTCGTAACCTTGAAGCTAATAAGGTATCGATTTCTGTTCCGAGACTGCTCTTTTTTTTTTTGCTGAAAATTGTAAGCATTTTTCCACATCTAATAAAACACTAATTCCTCGCTTTAATAGTTTGCATTAACAGAAACGGCAGCCCAGCAGGAGCCAGCGGAACTTCGATTCGCAAAGGGAAAACAAAATGAAAAAAGAGTGCGATTAAAATGAACATCACGAGGAACGATAAGGAACGCGCCCCGATCTTCAGAAACATTCGGCACTTAAAAGCAACGGTTCAGCGAGGCTGACAAACACTGCCGGGAGATTGTAATGCTGGATTAGAATAAAGGCAAAGGGAAATGTTTATGAGATCAATGACATCTTTGAAAATGATCCGAAATGTACTGATAAGCCTCAGCAGTGTGATGTGTGGAACACTGGTTTTATACATTAGAAACATTAGAAGCTGCATTCTGCAGCAGTGGATACATAAATCAGAATACTTAAAGGAGAACTAAAGCCTAATTAAAGAAGTAGCTAGAAATGTTCTACATGATGTTTTGTGCTTCTGTACCAGCCCAAGGCAACCACAGCCCTTTAGCAGTAAAGATCTGTGTCTCCAAAGATGCCCCAGTAGCTCCCCATCTTCTTTTCTGCTGATTCTCTTTTCAGAGCCCACTGAGCATGTGAGTGTCACAGACACTTTCCAAGATGGTGACCCCCTGTGACAAGTTTGAAGTCCTGGATCATTGCTGCTATTGACAAGCTCAAACTTTAGCCTCGTGCAATAAGTTCACTATATAAAATATGCCATTTTCAGCTATATTCATTTTTAGGGTTTAGATTTCCTCTAACCAAAAGTATTTTATCTCACCAGTCCACATGTAGGGTCTGGGTTCGCATGGCTTGGAACCTACAGCTCGAAGTGGAGTTTTCAACCTTGGAGAAAGAGCTGACACTCACAGATCCCACAACAGGCAAAGTAAAGGAACAGCAGATTTTATTTCAGACAAGGAGTGAACAAACACACAGCTGTTAGGGATTACTAGGGAAAGGAGTGAGGTCTGATTGGTTGACCCCAACCCAACCCAACAATAAGGCTGCTGCTGGAAATAGAATGGAAAGGCCAGGTGATAAGTAATGAACAAGACTCTTAGCTGCTCATCTGGACCAGTGATCAAGGCATGTGGCCAGAAACCTAAAGGTCCCTGGTTTGAATCTGTCAGGGAGCCGGGAGCTCCCTCCAAGGAGGTAGTCAGGATCGAGGAGGAAGCCCTCTTGAGGGAGCAAGGTCGCGGTGTCCAAAGGGTTAAACAAAGGAGTAGTCAGAATCCAGGCAAGAGTTTCACGGGCAGGCAGATAACAGCAAAGTCCAAAGTCCAGGCAAAGGGTCAGGATAACAATCAGGAACAAGATTACAGCAATAGCAAAATGTCGGGGAACCCAGGATACACACAGGAAATGTTTCCTATACTTGGGTGCCATTGTGGCGTCTTGGTAGCGTTTTTATGTTTGAATTTGGCGCCGGCGTCGATGCGCTGGCGTGTTTGCGCCGGCGCCGCTACCCACGTGGCGGCCATGGGGGCCACCATTTTGGGAGCGACGCCGGAAGGAATAGACGCGCCGCCCGGAGCTCCTGGAACTGCTCCGGGCGGCGTTCGTGACAGATTCACAGCAAAGCCTTACAACAGCCTTGCACATTAGTGCACGCAGGCACTTAATCATAGACTATGCACGAAACGCGTAAGGCTGTGCGTTTGTTCATTCCGTGGTTACATATCATGTATCCCCAACTAAAATTGATAATGATGTCCATCCTGCAATCCTACAGCTAGAATACATCTCCATAATGAAAGTATGAGACCACAGCTCCTCAGAAGACCAAGTTTCAATCATGGACATATATCACTAAGGAATGTTTTATTTGCTTTCCCACTCGTGTATAATAGGCATGTCCCCTCCTGCAGCGATGTGTCTTTTTATGTTTATTGACATATATCCTTATCAATTATATAAAGGGGTGAATTATCCCACACGAATGACCTTTCTCTTAATATCCAGAAAGGTTTATGAAAATCTTTTTCTGATGAATTAAACATGTGGATCACACTGGCATTTGAAGCAGATGTTTCTCTTAGCAGATACTGTAGCACAGGGAGAATTATATATAGATTATACGGATCTAAAGTATGTTAATGCAAAATAGTCCGACTTTTATTAGCAGATTGTGTTGTAGCATTTCTTAGGATAAATGTAAATATTGAGAGGACTTGATAAATACAACTATTCCCAAAGGATTTCTGATATTGTTACTGCAGGAATGTCGTTTTATTTTCCAGGACTTCTATTTATAGGCACTTGGGGTGTTTTGTCACCTCCCTGAAATTGCATTTTTTAGGTTGACAACAAAGATCCAGAAAATATTTTCCCACGGAACAGTATTGCAGGTACAGGTATGGGATCCATTATCCGGAAACCCACTATCCAGAAAGCTCAGAATTATGGAAAGGTTGTCTCCCATAGACTCCATTATAATCAAATGATCCATATTTTTAAAAATAATTGGTTTCCTTTTTCTCTATAATAATAAAACAGTATCTTGTACTTCATCCCAACTAAGATATAATTAATCCTTATTGGAAGCAAAACCAGCCTCTATTTTTTGTGCACTTTGACTAGGGAATAATCAAAATTCGAATTTGAAAAAAATTAGAAAATTTGAATATAAAAATGTATTATGTACTGTCTCTTTAAAACTTCGACTTTGACTTTGAATCGAATTCTATCGAATTCTATCTTACTTCGTTTCGAACTATCGAATTCACCCGGAAAAAAAACTTTTTTTTAATACATTTCGGTTGGTCTTTTTTTTATTCGTATTTCTAAGTTATGGGAGTTCAAAAAAAACTCCCATTACTTCGAAATTCGACCCTTGATAAATCTGCCCCTTAATGTATACATGATTTTCTAGTAGACTTAAGATATGAGAATTCAAACTATGGAAAGGTCCGTTATCTGGAAAACTCCACGTCCAGAGCATTCATGATAGCAGGTCCCATATTTGTAGTGATGAGCTAATCTGCCCCGAAAAATTTGCGAAACATTTCGGGGCAAACATTTGCAAAACGCATTGGACATAAAAATATTTTTTATGTGTGACAATTTTTTCACGTGCAGCAATTTTCTTCTGACTCCACATGCTCCAAATGCATTAAAGTCAATGGCCGTCAAAAAAATTTTCTCAGCAACAATTTTATCTTGCCGACTTTTTTGTCTCTGCGACTTTTTTGTCCAAAAAATGTTTACATGCAACCATTTTTCCACTATTTTCACGCAAGACTTTTTTGTCCGTCGCGAGTGCGGATGGAGGGAGGGTGGGTTAGGGTCAGGTGTGGCTTTTACTAGTTGAGTGCCACTCAACTATCAATAATAAGATGGAAGGATCCTGGGGTCCCCAACTGACTATTACATTTTGATGGGTACTGGGTCCCTTTGTAATGTCCTTGGGAAAGGGTTCCATGGGATATGGGAGGTATAGTTCCAACCTCTTGGCACCAATCAACTATGGAAGGACCCTGGGATCCACAATTGACTATTTGATTCTGATAGGTACTGAGGCCCTATGTAATGTCCTTATGGGAATGTTCCATGGGATATGGAAGGTCTGAATACCCTGTAGTGTCACTGCTCCCTTTTATAAATGAATATTAGGGGCCGATTCACTAACTTTGAGTGAAGGATTCGAAGGTAAAAAACTTCGAATTTCGAAGTTTTTTGGGCTACTTCGACCATCGAATGGACTACTTCGACCTTCGACTATGACTATGACTTCGAATCGAAGTATTCAAAGTAAAAATCGTTTGACTATTCGACCATTCGATAGTCGAAGTACTGTCTCTTTAAAAAAAACTTTGACCCCCTAGTTCGCCATCTAAAAGCTACCGAAGTCAATGTTAGCCTATGGGGAAGGTCCCCATAGGCTTGGCTAACTTTTTTGATCCAAGGATATTCCTTCGATCGTTGGATTAAAATCCTTCGAAACGTTCGATTCGAAGGATTTTATCGTTCGATCTAAGGAATTATCTTTCAATCGTTCGATATAACTATCTGCGCTAAATCCTTCGACTTCGATATTCGAAGTCGAAGGATTTTAATTCCTAGTCGAATATCGAGAGTTAATTAACCCTCGATATTCGACCCTTAGTGAATCGGCCCCTTAGTGTATTATTGTACTAAACTGAATATGAGGATCCAAGAGAGCACACAACTGCAGTAGAGCATCCAACTGGCAAGAAGTGGGGGTTAATAATTGAGAAAATAAAGGGGCCGTACACAATAAAATCTATACAACCTAGCCTTGTCTTAGCTCAAAACCACCATAAATTCCAAGGCAAAAATATCACCTTATTACATTCAGTCTTTATCAGATTGTATCAGATCCCATGATGCTAGTGGCTCAAGATGCAGGCTTATATAGGGATTATGTAATAAAAGAATCTAAGCTTGTCCAGGAGCAGTTACCCAAAGCAACCAATCAGTAGGAAGCATTTACTGGTCACCTGTTTAAAAGCAAACGCCTTATTGGTTGCTATGGGTGACTGCTCCTGGGCAAACATAGTGCCTTTTATCACATATGGGGATAGTGTTTAATGGGTGCCATTTAACAAGAAGAACATAGTTATTTAATATGTAGCAAAGAATCTGTACTAATTATTGATTCGTTTACAATGCCATGCTAGACTAATATGGTCGGCACTCCCGAAAGAATCTTTTATCTCCATTAAGTTATAGAAAATAAATGACTCTAAATTCTGCTCCTGAAAACAAGGACATAATAATGAAAGAAAGACCTGGACTGTCAGTCAAATTTATGATCATGTCTGCACTTGTTTTGTTGGAAATATCGGTAATATGTCTTGTAAAGAGAGTTGATAATCCTTTATAAATATTGTTCCAGGCAGTTATGACTTTGTGACCCTTAACAAACAAGCCATTGCCTGCAGGGTGTGCGTATACATAGAGCATTTCTGATTAATAGATTTACCTTCCACCTCTGTGATCTAGAGGAGATTTTGTCTGTTGGGCAGTGACGCAGAAAGGAGATGGTCATTTACACTGTACCAAAGAGCCGCTATTCACAGGTTCTTTTGGCCATCAGAAAAAGAACTGCTGTTGTAAATATATGTCTCAAATAAGATTTATTTAAAGATGGCAAGCAAGGCTAGTTTAGGGCAGAGGGAGAGGACATTCTTTCTGTTTCTGGGCACAAATTAGACATTCACATACCAAAGCCAAATGCCAAAGACACATTCACAGGTTACTTTATTCCCAACAATGCTGTTTAGGAACTGATCTGGTTACAAAGAGTATAAGGGGATCTTGGGAATCCCTGAGGCTATATAGTAAACATTCTGCTTTACTCTGTGAAGCAGTGTCGGACTGGGACACCAGGGGCCCACCAAAAAACATTAGACCAGTCGCCCACTATTAATACTATTATTCTTCCTCTCCTCACTCAACCTCTATTCTCCTAGTCTCTTTAGTTATACATTCTATAACCTATTATTCCATCTATTTAGCCTCTTTGGTTTCATAGAAATAGGGAATGGCCATGAAATAGGTCAAATGTTTAGCAGCACAAGGGCCCCCTGACACCTGGGCCCACCGGGAGTTTTCCTGGTATCCCTGTGGGCCAGTCCGACACTGCTATGAAGCTTCTGACTATTCAACTGACTTTCACTATGACAGGATCTAACCCCCATTAGCTAGTACATTTTGGAACTTTTCCTCCTACAGAGGCCTCCTACCTCTGACTCTTTAGCACTATCCACCACCGAATTAAAGTCCTCCCATTGCTCTTTATCCCTGAGCCCCTCTGCTTGAGTTCCTATGCATATTCCAGTAATGTTAAAGGATACAAATCCTTCAGCTATATTTAGTGGACCTACAGCCTGAATCCAAACCTAAAGTAAGCTATGACAGCATATAACTTAGGTCTGGACTGGGACCTCATATTGACTAGTGTTAACTAGGAGTTCTCATACTACTTAGGACTTCTAACCCTACCTCAAGCTCTTCTGCACCATCCACTAACAGAGTGTAAGGCCCTCACAGTCATGTTCCTCTTTGGATCCCTCTATGCCTGAGCCTCTTTTCTTGTGTAGGGGATCAGACAGATCCTTTCCCTGTTTTTCTGTCTGTGACATCATCCAGCCCAGTTACAGGATGGAGAGCCATCCGATTGGCTGGGCACCCCAGTGCATCCTTGTGAGAGGAGAAGTGCCTGACTTTGGAGCCAAATGTACAGGGTTTCCCATAGAGCTTATTAAGGGAATCCATGCTGCAGCAGCTAGAGAGAATCAGATCTGTGGAGAGTGACACTGCTGCTTAAAAGGAGTTTCCAGGAAGAAGGTGAAGGACAGACTGTGTTTTGCTCTGCTGGAGAAAGTGTTTGAGCATCAGGTAGAGCCAGTTTATATCTCCTGCCTGTGGATACTTTGGCTACTGTGTGTTCCCCAGAGTGAGGACAGGTCTTGCTCGTGTACCTGCCACATGGGAGCGGCTACTACTTTCAAAGGGAAAGGTACCTTGGGGCAGGTAGTGCTACCTGGGGACATAACAACTCTTGGGGAAGGGACATTGAACTGACCAGAGTGATTCTGCATTTATCCACCCAGTGTGGGACTGTGGCATTGAGAGACTGTGCCAGGGGTTAATAGTCCACACAGGTTCCCCAGAGTAAGAGCTTTATTGTGTGCTTTGCATTTACAGTTACTAAATACAGTTTACATAAAGTTTATATTTGTTTTATTGCAAACTGTGTGTTTTATTTTTCCTAGTGGAAATCCCCTGAGGTGTGCTCCTCAGTGTTCCCTAGGTGGAGGCACTGTGCTTTAAATCCCAGTTCTCAGTACTTTTCATATGCAAAAGGGACTCAAAGGGACGCAACCCCCAATCTCAAAATGGTAGATGCCACTGCAAGAGGAAGGTATTTTTGAACCTAACAACAACAAATGTTGGAAACTTTCTGCAGAGATTTAAAGCCTATGATACACAAGTCTGCAGAGCCTATAGAATGCATCTGTACACAGGATCCATTGTTCCTCAGGCTAACACAGGCTAACAATCTTAGGAAATATTCGAGGCAGTAAAAACTTTTATTTCTGATGCCTTTTTTTCCTGCTCCAATGAATTATTTTGGAATCAGAGATGGGTTGCCTTGGCCCTTTGCTTATTAAGGGAAATCTTGGAACGAGCAGGGTCTCCTGGTAGCATTTGTCATCCTTGTCTCCAAAAATGGCTGCTCCACATTTCTAACAAACATACGCTGACAGGAGTCTCTACGAGCCCAGGAGAAAATGAAGAATACATTATTCCCTTGCTGTCAGAGGCTTCTGCATTATATTACCTTGTCATGGCTTGCTGGGTTTTTTACGGCAGGATTACGGTGACATTAAATTGATGAAGGGGGATACAATTCAACATGGTCAGCTTTAATACAGTCCCAGTCGGGGACAAAAAAAAGGAGAGGGAACCAATTGTAACTGTTCTATGATCATGTCTTTCTTTTAATAGGAAACATATATTTACTATTCTCTTGAATGATTATTGTTCCTGATGAAAGAGCAATATGGGTACTTGGGTCTATAAAGGAGATTGACGCTAGCGAATTGGCGTCTGCGCCTGTTAGTGAATTGGCGATGTCCCTGCGGGTGGCAATGCTGGCGAAAAGTCGCTAGCGTTAGCCACTTCGATCTTTAGTAAATCTGCCGCACAGATGGAATTGTAACTGGTACAGTGTTGGTATCTAGAGAAGGGAAGGCAATGTCCATTCTATAACACTGACAGTAAATGGGTAGTGATGGGCGAATTTGCTCCGTTTCGCTTTGCGGAAAAATTTGCAAATTTCGCGTGAAATTTGCGAAACGGCGCCGGCGTCTAGTTTTTGACGCCGGCGCCCGTTTTTGACGCCGGTGGCCGTTTTTTCAGAATTTTTTTTTTTGACGCTGCCGAATTTTTGGCGCGAATTTTCGCGGGCGTTTCGTGAATTTATTCGCTGGTGGCGAATCGCGCAAATTTGCGCCTGGCGAATAAATTCGCCCATCACTATAAATGGGTAATGCTCTGTAATAAAAGGATCAGATGTAGAGTTGTGAGAAAATTCCATTCTTGCTTTAGCCCTGAGCTGTTGTGTATGTGAGTGACAGCTGGGCAGTGGGCTGAGGAATAAATGGGGGAATGTGTAAACGATGAATAATCAAGCAGCAATCTCCAGGCAGGGGGATATTCACATTACAGGTGATTTATGTTCTGAGTTCTAAACTTATGCGCTCCTGTTCTGCCATAGCCGGGCTAATCAAATTCTCTGCAGATAGAAATGTATATTTTTGGCATCATGTAAAGACAAGGACAACATGTGCTCACCCAAGGGGTCAGACAAGTGATGAATATGAAATGAGTTCTCCTTGACAGGCCATCTTTAAAACATTTTATTTTAGTCACTTTCAATTATGAATGGTCACATCAGTGGCAACCTTTTCACAGAGGGGCTTTAGAATGATTTGTAATTCAGCACTCAGCGAGGCCTTTGCGTCTGTAATTACCGCTTCCATCCAAAGCACTTGGCCAGTCTCAGAAAAAGGACATATTGACTAAAAATTTTGTAAATGATCAGGTCACTGGGACCTGAGATGGAGACTTTGGGCGGGGGGAACTATTACACGGTAATGTACTTGATGATTAAACACGACTTCATTAGTAGTTACGGAGAGAACCTGTGACTCCATCTTGTTAGTGGTCTTTTGATGATAGTTGGGCTAGCTAGCTAGAGCATTGGTGCCTTGCAGTGCTAGAGTCCTTGATTTAATTTTAGACAGAGCACTAGCTACAATGTAGTCATGAGTGGGTTGACCCAAAATCCACAGGACCTGGTTGGCACATTGGGCAGTTTTGTGCCGAGAAAGTGAACCCCAGGTATGAACACAGGTGAGTGGTGGGTCAAACTTGACTCAATGGGGCAGAAGTGGCTAAAACTAGCGACAATATAATATCATTACTGCCCGCAGGGACATCGCCAATCTACTAATGGGGGTAGGCGCCAATTCACTAGCGAAAGAGACAGGCGCTAGCACTCTGTCACCAGGAGATGATTTGCTCTGACGAATGGACGTTACTCTGCAAATTCGCTAAAGTGGACATAAAGTATAAACAGAACATATAACATAAAGACGTCCATACAACTTTAAACTTTTAAAAAGAGCGCAAGATCCCTAGCAAATTTTCGCTAGGCAAAAATTAATGCTAGCGCATCTTCACTATCACATGCTTGCATTGCCGAAGTTACACTAACGAAAAGTCACCAGTGTTCGGCATCCACAATTTTAGTGAGTTAGCGTGATCTCAGCGAATTTTCGCCTGGCGAAATGTTGCGCTGGGTGCGAAGTGGACGCTGTCGAATTGCCGTAGTAACTCTAGTGAAAAGTCACCAGCGTTCGACACTATGTTATAGTGTTGACTCCTACCCTATGGTGCCTGATCTTGCCCATAAATGGGACATAATAAAGCAGAAGAGAACTTCTGGCCAGAGCCAGGTGTAAAGGTAAGGATATCAATTGCAAGTCATCCAACCCCATATGGTGGGGATGGACTTTACTTCTGGTCATATTTTCATAGGCTGCATGGTTGTGTTTCTTGCGATAAGTGTCTCCCGACCAAAGTCTAGAGTCACAGGGTCTCAGACTCCCCTGCATGCGGCTTTTGTAGGATAGAGATTTTAATTGTGGTCTTCTGGGTGTTGGTCGGAGCTTTGTGAAACCAGTCCCTTGGAATAATTCTAGTTCTGGTTCTATCTGGTCGTTTGAATGGGGGTTGAAAATTCAGGTTGAGGTTGAAAAATTTCAGACCCAGCCATCACTACTACAAGAATGTTCTCCCTTTGCTTAGTGTTTGTCCTCCAGCTACTCTGGTCCCCCCACCACCACCACCACTCCAAAAACTGGTTAGGGCTAACCCTAATTGGCTCCTGTTGAAACCTGGCCGTTGTGTGTTTGAATGTGACAGGCACTTTAGATTGTTAGCTCCACTGGGGCAGGGACTGATGGGAATGATGCATTTCTCTGTTAAGTTCTGCAGAATATGTTAGTGCTATATAAATAATAGTGTTATCTATACATTGCAGGTGCATGAGCTTGAGCAAAGCGGGTGTTAAATCCTTCCATCCTTAATCACGTCTCTTTTCACTACCCAACATGAGAGGAGCAGGTCCACAGCACTTTGGTTTTTTTACTGTTGGCACTGATGATCAATTCATTCCCCAATGGCATGTGATGTCCTTCTAATCTTCTTCCAGAACTTCCTTGAACTTTCTAGTTCTAGTAACAAGACCTTACACTTGTTTTTAATCAGCTGTACCCCACTCCCTCTCCACACAGACACAGATAAATGGCATCATAAAGTTGGCGCCGTTAAAAGAGGGTGGCATCTAAGTGAATTCTTGATCACCATCTTCTTGAGATCTTTTATTCAGGTAAACAGGGAATTAACCTGCTGTACAAATTGGGTTCTGAGCACCGGGAAACACAAGTCACTCATATATCAGCTCATACGTTATCATTCCATTGTTTAAGAATGTCGATTCCCATGTTTATTAGTTAAAAGCCAACTGGTTTACTGGTGATTTAATGGAATAAACTTTTCCTTTAGATCCTTCTAATTGGTTTTGAAATTCAGTATCCATGAACTGAAGCCACTCCAGGGGTCGGTTTGTGATTGTTGTCCCTAGTTACGTCTTCCCCAAGCTGCTTTGTTGGTTTTCTTTGATTGCTTTTATCTTTTGGCCTTTAATGTTCCAGCTGAGGGAGCTCTACATAAAATCTTAAAACAGAAATCCTAGTCCAGCCGTCTATGAGGGGCTCAGCTATTCATCTCTCTCGCTGGAGAGGAAAAGAAAGGGATCTCTGCTGTGAGTAAAGGTTCCAACAAGGAGACATTCACAACCCACAGACGTGGGACGTCTCATAAGAACTTTGTGATGATCTGCATGCCCATACACTCATCCCAAATCCTAAACAGTTCAGTAACTATTACCATCATTATTGAGCATTAAAGGACAAGGAAAATTACATTTCAAATACCCATTGATTATATAGAGCAGACCCTATGGTTAAAAACACTAACTTGTTTCTAATTGCTGCTAGTGTCCATGTATCCGGTAATTCACCGCTGCCCCCATACCTGACTGTCACCATTGCATTCTGGGTTCAGTATTAGGTATTTTATTCAGTGTCGGACTGGCCCACAGGGATACCAGGAAAAGTCCTGGTGGGCCAAGTTGTCAGTGGCCCCTCAACATTTGGCCTATTTCATGGCCATTCCCTACTTCTATGAGAACAATGAGGCTAAATAGATGGAATAATAGATTATAGTATGTAAAGAAAAGGAGAATAGATGAGTGAGGAAAGGAAGAATAATAGTACTAACAGTGGGCCCCTGGTTTAGGATTAATTGGTGGGCTCCAAGTCAAAGGTTTTTAGATGGGTCCATGGTGTCCTAGTCCGACACTGATTTTATTGGTTGTACGTTGCTAGGAGGAACTAATATGAATGCAATATCCCCTAATGATCATGTGCAATCGGTGAAGTGCTGAAATGTCGTCACGCTGGCGAATTTTCGCCAGCGTTAGCCACTTTGCCCTTTAGTAAATTTCCCCCTAAAGGTGGCCATAGACATAACAATTACGACCTGTCCTGGAAAAGATCTTTTCAAGGAAAAACACACGTGTCGAGCTGAATCATCATATATATAGGTAGAAACAATAGAATTCTACCTGTATGTGACGATTCAGCACTAACAATGGCCGATGTTTGGGTCCCTACAAAGGCACCCGATCAAAATTTTCAACCTGGGCCGATCGATAATCTGACTGTTATCCAAGTCTTCTGCCAACATGGGTCGGCTTTTCTCCCACCGTACACGCACCGAATATCGCATGAAAACTGTTTTCGTACGATACTATCGATGCGTGTATGATCACCTTAAGGAGCACATTAACCACTGTAAATTACTCCAGTGCACATTTAGTTTTGCACTTCATTTCCATAGGAAACCAGGTGATGTAACCACCACAAATCTGCATAAGGTAAAGCCAACTGGACCTTGGTTGTTTATAATACTATTGTTACGCTCCTGGGCTCAAGAAGGTTCAGGGCACACGCTCAGATTCAGGGAGATTAGTCGCCCAGCAAAAAAACTTCTCTTCGGGGCGACTAATCTCCCTGAACTGCCTTCCGCCAGCTAGAATGTAAATCGCTGGTGGGATGATACTCACAAGAAACTTTGGGGCAAATTCACTAAGCGCCGAACGCTAGCGTTAATTCGCTAGCGTTTGGCATTTTCGTTACTGCGCAAATTCACTAACGAACGCTGGCGTCGTTTCGCTAGTGTTACTTCGCACCCTTACACCTGGCGAATTTTCGCTACGGACGTAACTACGCAAATTCACTAACGCGCGCAGTTTACTGAACGCTACCTTTTACACTAGACTTCCTTCGCCACCTCAGACCAGGCGAAGCGCAATAGAGTAGATAGGGATTGTTTCCAAAAAAGTCCCAAAACATGCTGGCGTGTTTTCTACATTATGGGTGATAGGCTGAAAAAGATCAAAAAAATTTTTGGGGCTCCCCTCCTTCCCCCCTACATTTCCTGACTCATGGCAACTTACCTAGACAGTGGGCACATGTGTAGGGCAAAATAAAATTTTTATTTGATGTTTTGAAGGTTTTCTAGGCATTTGTAGTGCTGATACGTATTCCTCCATTGAAATTTGAA
This sequence comes from Xenopus laevis, assembly GCF_017654675.1. NCBI lineage: Eukaryota > Metazoa > Chordata > Amphibia > Anura > Pipidae > Xenopus > Xenopus laevis. The sequence continues at coordinate 5,723,458 of NC_054378.1, forward strand.
TTTGGCGCCGTATGCAAATTAGCCTTCGCTAGCGTAACTTCGCTTTACTTATTGAATCAACGCTAGCACAACTTCGCAATCTTACGCTACCCCTGTGCGCAACTTCGGATTTTAGTGAATTTGCGGAGCGCTGGCAAAACTACGCCTGGCGAAGTGCGGCGAAGCGCGGCAAAGTTGCGCCTGGCGAAACTACGATTGTTAGTGAATTTGCCCCTTTGAGACGACTTCGGAAAACGAAGCGTTCTGAGTGCCATCCCGCCTGCGATTTTCATTCTAGCCGACGGGAGGCAGTTTGGGGAGATTAGTCGCCCAGAAAAAGAGAAGATTTGTCGCCGGGCGACTAATCTCTCCGAATCTGACCGTGTGCCCTGACCCTAAACAGGGGATAGAGATATAACAGAAATTAAATTCCTCCTAAAGTCAACTCCATAAAGCATATTCTTTGTTTTACTTTGCAAATCACTTTTACAGCCGTACGAGAAAGAAGACGTTTTCCAAGCTGAAATAAACACAGAAGTGCTTGCACTGTTATCTTTTTTTTTAATGATATTTAAATAACAAGACGCCAAAATCCTTTGCAACGGCTCCTATAAAATTGCAGATGAAATCAGCCTACCTGAAACAAACTTCCCTTCATGACAAACTCTTAAATCTATTCTCAGGCTGATGCAAATTAAAATGCATACGGGGGAATGAACTTCAAAGTCCAAGTCAGCAGTGAGATAAAGAATATAAATATTCAGGGAGAAACGAAACGTAAGCCGACTTAGATAACCGCAGAGCTTCCCAGGAATAAAAGAGTCCAATTGCATTTGTATTTAAGTGCTTAATTCTATTCGAAGGCAAGTTTAATAATGGCCGTCGTTAATTCCAATGAGCCACAGACATCGGCATTTTCAGCCCAGTTTATATTACAGGGGATTGGGAACTTTGCTTTTCCCAAATAATCTAATGAGATCATGAATATCTCATGTCATACCTCATATTCCTCAGTGGAGTCGTCGCCAAAGTAATACATCTGAGAAATACACAGCAGCTCTCATTATTTTCCATAAAATAACACTAGCTGCTCCAATCTCACATATTTTGAAGATATGTCACTGCACAATTTATGAAGCCGCACGTTTTGCCACATTGAACCTCATCCTATTTCTTGAAGCAGCTTGAGCACATACTATTGAATTATAACAAGCCATGGGCACAGTTATCTATACATCCCAATGCAATCTCCCAAACCAGGCCTCATAACTCTGCATTCCCTATTCTTGATAATCCGCGTGTAATTTCAGTGCAAAATCAGTTTTCAGTAAAAGAAAAGGGGACAAACTGAATACAGGTATGGGATCCGTGATCCAGAAACACGTTATCCAGAGAGATCCTAATTACAGGAAGGCTGTCTCCCACAGACTCTATTTTATTCAAATAATCCAAATGTTAAAAAATGATTTCCTTTTTCTCTGTAATAATAAAACAGTAGCTGGTACTTGATCCAAACGAAAGGGGGCCATACACAGGCCGATAAAAGCTGCCGACAGACTGAGTAAGCAGCTTATTGGCCATGTATGGGGCCCTTCGACGGGCTTCCACGATCGATATCTGGCCAAGAGTTGAGAAGATGTCGATCGGGCAAGACTAAGGGGCCGATTCCCTAACTTCGAGTGAAGGATTCGAAGTTAAAAAACTTCGAATTTCGAAGTTTTTTTTGGGCTACTTCGACCATCGAATGGGCTACTTCGACCTTCGACTACGACTACGACTAAAAATCGTTTGACTATTCGACCATTCGATAGTCGAAGTACTGTCTCTTCAAAAAATACTTCGACCCCCTAGTTCGCCATCTAAAAGCTACCGAAGTCAATGTTAGCCTATGGGGAAGGTACCCATAGGCTTGGCTTTTTGATCGAAGGATATTCCTTCGATCGTTGGATTTAAATCCTTCGAATCGTTCGATTCGAAGGATGTAATGGTTCAAAGGAATTATCCTTCAATCGTTCGATTGAACTATCTGCGCTAAATCCTTCGACTTCGATATTTGAAGTCGAAGGATTTTAGTTCCTAGTCGAATATCGAGGGTTAATTAACCCTCGATATTCGACCCTTAGTGAATCAGCCCCCAAAAATCCCATTGGATCACGGCTGCTTCTGTTCGTTGATGCGGTTCCACAATCCGACCACCCGTTTACCCTTTGTCATGATCCGATCATTGGGCCCTATGGCCCACGATCGGATCAGCCCAATATCGCCCATATCAGCGAGAGATCCGCTAGACTTTGACAAACAATCGGATTTCTCACTGTATGGCCACCTTTAGATATAATTAATCCTTATTGGAAGCAAAACCAGCCTATTGGGTTTATTTAACATTTACATGATTTTCTAGTAGATTTAAGGTATGAAGATCCAAATTATGGAATGGAGATCTCTAAGGGCAGAGACACACGCTCAGATTCGGGGAGATTAGTCGCCCAGCGACAAATCTCCTCTTCTTCGGGGCGACTAATTTCCCTGAACTGCCTCCTGCCAGCTAGAATGTAAATCGCCGACAGGATGGCAATTGGTGCGTTTCGTTTTGCGAAGTTGCCTCACGAGGAATCTTCGAGCGACTTCGGAAAACGAATCGCTCTGAGTGCCATCCCACCGGAGATTTCGATTCTAGCCGACGGGAGGCAGTTCAGGGGGATTAGTCGTCCCGAAGAAGAGGCGATTTTACGCCGGGCTTAATCTCCCCAGTAGCTTCATGTGCCCCGACCCTAAGGTTTTCAGGATTCTGCAGAAATGTATTTTCAGTACCCTGGACAGCAGACCTTCATTACAATCTTTGAATACAAAACAGAAACAAATGACTTGATCTACACTGATCTAGAATCCATATCACTCAGTCTAAACTGAGCCCAAACAATTCTTGTTCCCTGGAAGAATAAAAGTCTTTTCAGAAAAGATAGAAATTCGCCTGGAACTGAAAAGGAAATTATCATCAGTGCTTATGTTTATGTCTGAGAGCAGTATAATATTTAGTCAAGTAGAGTAGCTTCCATTCATTGTGTATATTGTAGCCACTTGTAATCATAATAGTCATGTCTCCTTCCTTTCTCTGGAAAACAGTTCATGTTTCAAGATTCTTGTTGTTTTCTGTAGAAAGGTTGCTCTGTCCAGATATCGCATTATTATAGTGATAAGTCATCAGCTGGACTTGCTGTTTATATTTTTTGTTTTCTTGAAGATGTTTCGTAGTCATTCTCAATTCAGAAAGACATTTAGGAATATATTTCTGGATTTTAATACCCTAGAATCTTGCTCCAATCAGCATCATCTGTGTAGTATAATCAGCATGGGGTCAGAGACTGCATAGGGGTAAAGGTGGCCATACACAGGGGGATTCGCTCATTTGGCAATGTCACCAAATGAGTGGATCTCTCCCCGATATGCCCACATTGAGGTTGTGGGCTGATCCGATCATGGGCCCTAGGGCCCAACGATCGGATCAGAATGGAGGCCAAACAGGTGGTCGGATCGTGGGACCACATCAATGGAAAGATGTGCCCGTGATCCGACAGGATTTTTTAACTTGCCCGATCGCCATCTGCTAGAATTTTGGCCAGATATTGGGGACACCGGTAGAATGGCCCCACACACGGCCAATAAGCTACCGATTCAGTCTGTCAGCAGCTTTTATCGGCCCGTGTATGGGGGCCTTAAGGTATTGATTGTATTAGCCTGATTGGAGCTATAGGGTATCATTAAACCGTCCAGGGAGAGGTGCCAAAACAATGTCGCCCCCCCAGCCTCTATTCAAATATTTTTTTTTTCCATTTTCACATATATGGCTTCTTTGACCCCTCTTTTGAACCATTCCTCCTCCCTGCCCAGAATGTGAAGCTGGCAGCCTTCAGATGTGTGTCCTTTACCCTTTAGATGTAGGTACACAGTCCTGACCAGAGGAGCTGGCTATTCTGTGCTGTGCCATACATTTGCGTAATGGTTGTTTAGTTCCTCTTACATTCAAGTCCAATCACTTCTTAAAGGAGAAACAACCCCTTATTAAAAAAAAAACCCTACCCCCCCACCCCACATAGACCCCTCTTCCTCCCCTCCCCCCCAGGCTAGCTGCGATCCTGTAACTTTTTAACTACCCCTTGGTGCAGATTCAGGGATCAGAGTTCACAATAAAACTTTTTGGAGGTACGTTAGGTACACCACATCAAAATTGGGGAGCGAGTCTTCTCTTTTCTTTTTGTTGGCCCTTTATCTACTTGACCAATATTGAATGACATGGTCATGTGTCTGGGAGTCGCACCAGCAGAAGTTAAAGCTACTTGTTATACACAGGGTGGGACAATTCCAAAACTTTGTTGCTGTTTCCAACTGTTGATCCAGCAGCCTGAACACTAGACAGCAAGGTGAGTGATCTAATGTTGGCAGGGCTGAGTCCACCTAGGATAGGTCTGCATGTTATCTGGCTTGAAATTCAAGGTCAAATGACCTTTTGATGCCAATATCTCACTGCTCTCTCATTAGGTCTCCTTGATGTTGATGGACAATCTGCTGTTTCTATAAGTACTCGCTGTGTTATAGATCCTTCTGCTATTGATTATAGGCCTGTTTCTGTTTCTGACCCTGCCTTGTGTGTTGACTGCTCTACACCTCTGGCATAGACCTGAACATTGAGCCTGTTAACCTTGTTGTGAACTTTTGTCTAACTATTGCTTATCCTGCCTCCTTCGGTACCTACCTTACTCCCTTGTCTTACCTGGTGGTGCCTATTAAATTATTGTTTTCAAGTAGTAGTGGGCGAATTTGTCCCACTTTGAGAAAAGCAAATTTTGATGCTCGCATCAATTTTGATGCTGACGTTAAAGTCAATGGGCGTCTTAATAATGTTTTGACGTGATCGACTTTTATGTCTCGTGTCCAAAATGGTTTTTCACGTCAGTTTCGTGAATTTATTCGCTGCTGGTGAAACGCTGAAGCTCTCTGCAAATTCGCGCCTGGCGAATTTATTCACCCATCACTATTTTAAAGCCCTGCCTGTATCTTAGTTTGTGCTTCTTCCTTGGTCCATACTTCTTCCTTGGGCCATACTTCTTGGTCCATACTTCTTGGTCCATACTTCTTCCTCGGTCCATACTTCTTGGTCCATACTTCTTCCTTGGTCCATACTTCTTGGTCCATACTTCTTGGTCCATACTTCTTGGTCCATACTTCTTGGTCCATACTTCTTCCTTGGTCCATACTTCTTGGTGCATACTTCTTCCTTGGTCCATACTTCTTGGTCCATACTTCTTCCTTGGTCCATACTTCTTGGTCCATACTTCTTCCTTGGTCCATACTTCTTGGTCCATACTTCTTCCTTGGTCCATACTTCTTGGTCCATACTTCTTGGTCCATACTTCTTGGTCCATACTTCTTCCTTGGTCCATACTTCTTGGTCCATACATCTTGGTCCATACTTCTTCCTTGGTCCATACTTCTTGGTCCATACTTCTTCCTTGGTCCATACTTCTTGGTCCATACTTCTTGGTCCATACTTCTTCCTTGGTCCATACTTCTTCCTTGGTCCATACTTCTTCCTTGGTCCATACTTCTTGGTCCAGCCCTGACACTGGAGACAATCAGACCAAATGCTAAAAGGGAAAATTCTCACCATGGAATTCTATTGTATTATTAATATTCAGGATTTCTACTTATGGAGGAGGTTTAGGGGAGGATTGTATCGCCTTTAATGGAACACTTGGACCACAGTGGCCCCATGTCTCTGTGCCTTTAAAAGGTTTGCGTAGCAGAGCAGACCATTGCAAGGCTTTATAAAAACTTTACTTGTCAATTGAAAGATTAATGGCCACATTCATTAGCAAAATGTAAAAATGGAAGAGAAATATTGACAGTATTGACAGAAAATCACATTATATTATTTGCTATTACACAAGGACATCAGCCATGAATACAAATGTCCCTTTAGGCCCCTTTTCTCCCACGGAACGACAGTGAAATGATCTCACAATGGGATAAATACATTTCCAATAGGAAGTTGATGCGAATCCAATGAAACGATCCAGGAAATCACAGTAACACTTTGCAATTGCTGCAAGCAGCCGGCTAAATGTATTCTTGAAATCTCTTCAATAAGTAATGTGGATAATGGTTTTACCTGGGCACGTTCCTCAGCCAGGCATAGCTGGAGTTTTGTGAGAAAAGGGCAAAGATTCTCCAAGGGTTTAACTGCCACTGAGGACTTTGATCCGGTTCATGTGCCGACACAATCAGCTGAATGTCAGCGTGTTCATCCCCCCTGTGGAGCAGCTTCACACTTGACAGATTGGATCTCTATAGCCCAACAGGTCTTGAAAGCAGTTTTCAAGGCTAATTTGTGCAGACTGAGCCTCTCTGGCAGGACGGAGCCGTTCAGGCTACTGAGATACCAGGCAATTCCATTGACTTCTACATTTTCTGAGCAGTGATTGTTGCCTTTTCTTTTTTTACAGAAAAATGGAATAGGTGTTTAAGAATCTATAGCCATTTTTTTAAATTAATTCTTATGCTAATCACTAGGTCTGTTTAGGGGAACAAGCAAAGCTGTGGGAGAAAGGGGGGCCTAGGAAGAACCCATGAAAATGGAGGAAGGGGTCTCCTAACTCAATGAAATCAGCTTATTCCTTTGTGGTCATAAAAGTGAAGGTTTCTGATCCAAGTGGTTCTTTGAGGTGCAAATGTAGAAAGATATATAATGAACATATAAGGACTAGTGATGGGCGAAATATATTTGCCAGGCGTGAATTTGTTGTGAAATTGGAGTGAAAATTTGTGGGCGTCAACGTTTTTTTGCTGCCGGCGACAATTAAACGCACACCCATTGACTTTAATGTGCGTCAAATTGATGCCGCGTCAAAATTCGCATTTCAATCATTTTTTCCCGTGAAATTTGATAATTTTTCAGGTAAGCGAAAGTGGACAAATTCGCCCGATACTAATAAGGACTCGTTTAGTAGTATGACTGCAGTCGCAGTTTCACAACATTTGCTTTGGTTGTTCATTAAAGGCCTCCAAAATGCCTCTTTGTCTTTCTGTATAGTGTTTGGTGGTGTTTCCCATCACTTGTTCTCAACTGAGCGCAAGCAGTGTCAGACTGGGGTGTCTGGGCCTTACACCCCAAATGCCCCCGTCTCAGTAGAAATGTCCTCCTCCTGCCACCAACCTATCCCTACCCAGTTCCCTACACTTATATCACACAGCACTCCATGGGGCATATTCACTAAAGGGCCAAGTGGCAAACGCTCGTGACATTTTGCCATCTGCAGGGACATCGCCAATTTACTAAAAGGCGTAGGTGTAAAATCACTAGGGAACGGTGCTGTCACTAGCATTCATTTGCACTCTATCGCCAGGCGACTTTTCACTTTAGTGAACGGGTGTAGCTCCACAAATTCACTAAGATACAAATTTTACTGAACGTTAAATCTTTCGCCAGAGTTTCCTTCGCCACCTTGGACCAGGAAGCGAGATCTTCCTCAGTCTTATGTCAGTGACATCATATCCTGTCTGCCGGAAATGTATTAAGGTTGTAAAAATTCTGTCAACTTTTTTTAAACGGGATTGCCTGCAAAAGTCCTGACTTAAATGTTTTTGGATTAACATTTTTCCCGACATTTGAGGGCCATGGAACATTCATTTTACAATGGGCTCATGTTTAGGACATTAGAGGATCTTTTGTCTTTATTCAGGTTCCTTGGACATTTGTAATAAAAAGTGGCCACTTCAAGCATTTGCACCAACATCTCTAATAAAGACGTCCATATGACTTAAATGTACCCGCCCAATGCAAATTGATCAATCGTAAGAGGACTAACGAAGCGATCGCTGGCATCATTTTACTTTGAAATGCTCGCACTGCCAAGTAACGCTAGAGAAAAGTCACCAGCTTTTGGCACCCAGGATGTAACTTTGCATTTTAGTGAATTAGTGAAGTGGTGACTAATTTTCGCCTGGCAAAGTGGCGCCAAGTGTGGTCGAAGTGTTCGCTGGCGACAATTCGCCTTTTTAGTGAATTTGCCCTCATGTTTCTTACACTTGCAGCCCTTCCCTCCTCGTGTTCACGCATGCTGGATTGTTACATTTACTTGCGGCCGGGTAGAGTGCACAAGTTGCAGGTTGGGAGTGGACCTGGATCAGCACTGCCCACCGGGTTCTTTCCTGGTGTCCCCCTCCCAATTAGTCTGACCCTGAGCACAAATGCATTTATTGACACCGGGGAAACAATGAACTCCAGGGTTGCCACAGCAGCCTTCAGCGGCAAAAACGGGTGCCGGAGCCAAAAAACGGGCGCCGACGTCAAAAAATGGTCAAAAACGAGGCGCCGTTTCGTGAATTTTGCGCCGTTTTGCGAATTTCGCACGAAATTCGCGAATTTTTTGGCAAAGCGAACCGGCGCAAATTCGCCCATCACTACTCCTTGCACTTGCCTCATATATTTGTACTTGGTGCTGTTGCCTCTGTCCAGCCCCTGCTCTGAATCGAGCGCAATGAAACAGCAGAATTCCTAAAATCAGGAAAAGATGGCATTTTGAGATACAAATGCATCCGATTAGTGGCCCAACACATTCAATTGTGGGTATTGCAATGCAAAAAATTCACATCATCACCTCAAGGCCATAGTTATGATGGAATGGAATTATGGGGGCTAGTGATGGGCGAATCTGTCCGGTTTCGTTTCGAAAACGCGCTAAACGGCGAATGCATTGGTCAGTGGTAGTGATGGGCGCAAATTTGCGGCGAATTTCCGCGATTCACCGCCAGCAAATAAATTCGCAAAACGGCCGTGAAAATTCGCTGCAAAAATTAGCCGGCGTAATAAAAAATTTTTTCGAAAAAACGGGTGCCGGCGTCAAAAACGAGGCGCCGGTGCCGTTTCGCGAATTTCGCGCGAAATTCGCAAAATCAGCCATCACTAGTCAATGGGCATCAAAATTATTTTCACACATGACAATTTTTACATGAGCGACAATTTTTACATGTGCAGCTTTTTTGTCCAAATGTATTAAAGTCAATTGGTGTCAAAATTATTTTGACACGCAACAATTTTTACATGGGCAACTTTTTGTTGCAGCAAAATTTTAGCAGCAGTTTCACGAAACAATTTGCAGGTGATAAAATGCGTAAATCGGCTTCAAATCCATGCCTGGCGAATAAATTCGCCCATCACTAGTTGAGACCTATTGCTGTGACATAACTAGGGGACCCATGACCAACCACTAGTGATGGGCGAATAAAGTCGAATTTCAGTATAAATTCCGGATAAATATGCGAAATTCCCGCCAAAATTTGCTGGCGTCATAAAATTTTGGATGCCTGTCCAAAAACTCGCTTGCATCAAAATCAAAATTTTTAATGAACATTTCTAGGCATTCCTTGACTATAAATAGCTGAAAGTTGCCTTTTATGTTGCCTCTCGCAGATGGTGCTGCGCTACAGCAGATGACAATGCGATCACCGTCGCATTCGCTGCATGGCAAAGTCTCTGAGATCAGCAATGGCCCGGCAGATGAATGTGTATCTTCTGCTTAATCGTTGGCTCTTGCGCTTTCCCTTTTGTACAGGATCGCAATACAGTGAGGGTGTGTTTCAAAGGAATTGATAGGAATGGAATATTCCAGCTGGCAGTATTAATACTGATTTATTTCTTCATTAGATATGCCATCGCAACTATTTATTGATTTCGAATATAAAGGAAGGTTTGTATGGAACTTAATCCTTTCTCAAAGCTTTTATTTTGCACAAGGGGATGTTTTCCCAGAATAATTCTGTATCTAATTGGGAAATCTGCCAGTCTCTGCGCAAAACAGAGAATAGTCCTGCGTCCCTACAATACAGCGAATACAGTGCTGTCTGTGCTGGACACCTCTTTATTCATGGTGGGAGGGGGAGGCACATAGTTAAAGGGATACTGTCATGGGGACAACATGTTTTTTTTTTTCAAAACACATCAGTTAACAGTGCTGCTCCAGCAGAATTCTGCGCTGAAATCCATTTCTCAAAAGAGCAAACAGATTTTTTTATATTTAAATTTGAAATCTGACATGGGGCTAGACATTTTGTCAGTTTCCAAGCTGCCTCCAGTCATGTGACTTGTGACTGCACTTTAGGATGGAACTATCTTCTGGCAGGCTGTTATTTCTCCTACTTAAAGGGCATGTAAAGACAAAAAAATTAAATCCCATTTTTACTTTCTTTAATGAAAAAGAAACCTATCTCCAATATACTTTAATTAAAAAATGTGTACCATTTTTATAAGAAACCTGACTGTATGCAGGGAAATTCCCCCTTCATTTACTGCTGTGGATAGGAATTGTCAGACGGTCCCTAACTGCTCTGCAGGGAAACAATCATACTTATGAACAGCAGGGGGAGCCCCCGCCTTACTTCCCAGCCATGCAGAACTCAAGCAGCTTTGTTTATGATGATCCCTAAGCAGCCCAGACCCCACTGAGCATGTGCACAGTCTTAGTCTTGCAAAGATGTATAACAAAGTTACAAGATGGTGACCCCCTGTGGCCAACTTTGAAAGTATAAATCATTTGTTTGATTAGGCTTGTGGTGCAGTAAGTTCATGTTTATATTTAGTATACAAAATACAGCATTTCTAGCCTTATTCTATTTTAGACTTTACATGCCCTTTAATATAACTGAATGTGTCTCAGTGGGACCTGGATTTTACTATTGAGTGTTGTTCTTAGATCTACCAGGCAGCTGTATCTTGTGTTAGGGAGCTGCTATCTGGTTACCTTCCCATTGTTCTGTTGTTAGGCTGCTGGGGGGAAAGGGAGGGGGGTGATATCACTCCAACTTGCAGTACAGCAGTAAAGAGTGACTGAAGTTTATCAGAGCATAGGTCACATGATTGGGGGCAATTGGGAAACTGACAATATGTCTAGCCCCATGTCAGATTTCAAAATTGAATATAAAAAAATCTGTTTGCTCTTTTGAAAAATGGATTTCAGTGCAGAATTCTTCATAGATTCTTACTTTGTAAGATTGATGAAGCAGCTCACCGCCGTTAATACCCATTTGTTGGTCAACATGTATGCTCGTAGAAATAAATTAAAGGTGTATTTTAAGACCAATGTATTCAAAAAAGTATATGATTTATTAACAAAATTCTTAAAAGCTGGCTGGCCAGGAAACACTATAAATAGATAATCAGTAAAATTACATAAAAACAATTATCAAGTTACTCCAGGTGGGTAGTCGCTCGTTTAAATTTTATTAATACAATATATACTCCTTGGTTGTGATAGGTGCTTGCCTCAGTTAAGAAATAGCAAGGAAGGTTGTAAATTAAAGTTCTCCAACATAGAAAAGTTATTTTGTGTTTAGGGTGTGAGTTATAGTTCTCCAATTCGGGAAATCGGTATAGGGTACAAGGTACTTCTCTCATGATTATAAAGCTAATTTGTATAAGGCAGTAGGTGAAAAAAACGGGTCTCCAAAGGGATTTGTTGGGGAGTCCCCCACTCCCTCTTTTTTTCCAGCTGTAAATGCCCCCCAAAATAATTGGATTGATCTCACCAGATCCTGCGTTACGGTCTTTTCTCGAAGGCACAGCCGGGCATAGACTTTTAGTGATAACCAGCCTGTTCACGATTTCACCTCTTTGCAGGAACCTTTTTCCGGAAAATCCAAGATGGCGGATCCAAGATGGATCCAACATGTATGTTCCACAGAAATGTGCATACTCGCTACCTGTTTGTACTGCGCACTTACTATCCAGGGCCAGGCTCCTGGCAAAGCTATTTGCCCAATTTTTTTTATTTATTGGCAAGGTGCTGAGAAACGTCCCTCGTGATCGGTTTGATTGTCCTCTTCTGTTGTGTTATTGCTTGTGTTGCCTCTGTCTCTACAATAAACAGAATTATTCCTGGAGCTTTACTTAGTTGATGTTATGAGGAAGGTTCCGTGCTTGATCAATATGTTTTTCTGCATTGTGGGAATTCTTCTCTGAGCACCAGATTAAACAAGAAACTCTTTGCCGCTTAGGAAGCGATTTTCAATAGCAATGTTCTCCCTCTGTAATGATCGTTTAATCACATCTAACTAAAATCTATGCATGAAATCCTTTATTTGCTCTCTACTGATAATATCCTTGGCTAACGCTCTATGGGTTCCACCATGATAACCTAATATGATCAAATCCATTCTTCATCATCAGCCAAGGATCATGTCAATAGGAGCCCTTCAATATGTGTGTGCTCATGTTGTCAATATCTACACACCAGACCTTGCATTTAAAAGGGAAACATAAAGAATAAATATGATGTTCTCTTGGCATTCATTCTTTTTAAAGGAATTCGCTCATGGTCCCTGCCGTCTGTGTTCTCTGCACTTCAAGTTCTCAGTATGTAGATCAGAGATCCCCAACCTTTAGAACCCGTGAGCAATATTCAGAAGTAAAAGGAGTTGGGGAGCAACACAAGCATGAAGAATGTTCTTGGGGTGCCAAATAAGGGCTGTGATTGGCCATTTGGTAGCCCCTATGTGGATTGTCAACCTACATTGAGGCTCTGTTTGGCAGAGCACCTGGTTTTTATACAACCAAAACTTGCCTCCAAGCCTGGAATTCAAAAATAATCACCTGCTTTGAGGCCACTGGGAGCAACATCCAAGGGGTTGGGGAGCAACATGTTACTCACGAGCTACTGGTTGGGGATCACTGCCTTACACAGACACTTCAACTAAAATACTGATAAAAGATCACCTTAATTAAAACAATAGACAAAATGTACATTTAGCACAAGCCCTATTTATTGCACTCAAGTTGAACAAGGGGACACACTGCCCCTTTAATCTGAGTTCATAGAAGTTCATATCAGTTAAGGTCTTTCAGTCACATATCACATTCCCTACCTCCGCCCTTCCAGCTAAAATGTGCCGATAGAATGAAACCTCCCTGCAGTATTCGGTGCTGCCAGGCATTCCCTGCTGCGCATTTATGATCTTTACAAATAACTTGAGGTCAGTCTATGGGAAAATAATGTGACATATATCTCAGGCCTAAACTGAGCAGCGCTTATCTCTGTCTCTGAGCCTCAGAATCCTTATGCTAATTGACTTTCCCGGGTCCCAGATTGCCGTTCCCATCGCTGCTCGACAAAGAGAAAAATCATTTGAAAAATAATTCCCAGGACAGCGGAGCTCAAGCTCTTTGTAGGATCCATAATTGTAATATTTGCCTTCATTTTAATCTTGCTGCCTTCATTTCTAGCGCAGGTAATTTTGTCCATTTATTTTTGGCATTAAGGCAGTTTTTTTGGCAGGGCTCCGCCATTCAGAGCTCCGACCTCTACATATTCTCAATCATTACCAGTCACTTTTTTTTGCATAATTGAAACTCCTTTAGCAAGGCTGCAGCCAAACCAGGAATCATCTCACAGTCAGACCATCAATGTTTTCTGGGTTTTTTAAGCTGTGTGAATTTTAAAGTGTACTTTGCTTTAAAGGGATACTGTCATGGGAATTTTTTTTTTTTTTCAAAATGAATCAGTCAATAGCGCTGCTCCAGTAGAATTTTGCACTGAAACCCGTTTCTCAAAAGAGCAAACAGATTTTTTTTATTTTTAATATTGAAATCTGACATGGGGCTAGACATATTGTCCGTTTCCCAGCTGCCCCCAGTCATGTGACTTGTGCTCTGATAAACTTCAATCACTCTTTACTGCTGTACTGCAAGTTGGAGTGATGGGTGAAAAGAATCATAACTGTAGCCGTGATTAGTGATGGGCGAATAAAATCGGCAGGCGCAAATTCACGGGGAATTTCCGTGTTTTGACGCTGGTGAATAAATTCGCAAAACTGTTGCCAAAATTCGCCGTTTCGCAGGAAAAACTCACCCATCACTAACCGTGATGAGACAGAGCTACGATGGTTCATAGAAGCTTTTGTTGGGGTGAATAGTCCCTGCCCTGTTCTAAGCCAAATTAATTTCACAAGCATTAATTCCTTCCTAGATGTACGGAGCTACAGTAACACTTTGCTCATTGCTTGGTCTCTCCTCATTATTACTGAATTTTGCTTATGCTTAAATGAATAAACCGTATTTATGAACAGAACTGCTATTTTCCTCATTGCTAAACTGCCAGCTAACCCTGAGTGCCGGGAGACCTGCTGCACACTAACAAGCTAACACCTTGCGGTGAATGTGCCGTCTGCTACACAATGCAGAGAGACTGCTGATTAAACAGGTCGAATCAACATTCTAAATAAAATATATTCCGAAAACAGCGAGCCGTCGCCTGCGATTCAGATCACTCTGATCCTGACTGAGGGAGAACAGAAGGCACTTTGCGTAATGCGAAATATTCTTTATCGGTGCACGGTGAGAAGGGAATTTGTTTGCCTTGCGACATCGGTGACTCTCTCTCTCTCTCTCTCTATATATAAATATATATATGTTTGTGGTACAAATAGGGGTCAGGAGAAATCGTAGTCCAAATCCAGGCAGATGTCCAAAAGGCAGGCAGAATAGGGTCAAGGTCAAGGTTCAGACAGGGTTAAAAGTCCAATAGTCAATATAGTTTGAATAAGAAAGCACCAGGAATACACCAAACAATTCCTACGATCGGACATTGAACCGGCGTCCTGGGCGTCCTTTTATTTCGAATTTGGCAACGGTTTGCGTGATGTCATCGCGCCGTGTCGCAGCGCTGGTGCCACCGCTACCCACAAGGGGGCTATGGTATGGGATCTATGATCCAGAAAACCGTTATCCAGAAAGTTCCAAATTACGGGAAAGCCATCTCCAATCCATTTTAATCAAGTAATGACATATTTTTTTTTTAACGATTTCCTTTTTCTCTTTAAAGGGATACTGTCATGGGAAAAAACATTTTTTTCAAAATGAATCAGTTAATAGTGCTGCTCCAGCAGAATTCTGCACTGAAAACCATTTCTCAAAAGAGCAAACTGATTTTTTTTGTATTCAATTTTGAAATCTGACATGGGGCTAGACATATTGTCAATTTCCCAGCTGCCCCAAGTCATGTGACTTGTGCTCTGATAAACTTCAATCACTCTTTACTGCTGTACTGCAAGTTGGAGTGATATCCCCCACCTCCCTTTTCCCCCCCAGCAGCCAAACAACAGAACAATGGGAAGGTAACCAGATAACAGCTCCCTAACACAAGATAACAGCAGCCTGGTAGATCTAAGAACAACACTCAATAGTAAAAACCCATGTCCCACTGAGACACATTCAGTTACATTGAGAAGGAAAAATAGCAGCCTGCCAGAAATCATTTCTCTCCTAAAGTGCAGGCACAAGTCACATGACATGGGGCAGCTGGGAAATTGACAATATGTCTAGCCCCATGTCAGATTTCAAAATTGAATATAAAAAAATCTGTTTGCTCTTTTGAGAAATGGATTTCAGTGCAGAATTCTGCTGGAGCAGCTCTATTAACTGATTCATTTTGAAAAAAAATTTTCCCATGACAGTATCCCTTTAATTACCTTATTCTGTGTAATAATAAACCAGTACCTTGTACTTGATCCCAAATAATGAATCCTTAATGGAAGCAAAATAACTCCATTTGGGTTTATTTAATGGTTAAGTTAAAATTGTCTAGTAGATTCAGAGTACCAAGATCCAAACTACAGAAAGACCCCTTATGAGGAAAACCCCAGGTTCCGAGCATTCTGGATAACAGGTTGCATTCCTGTGTTTTGTACCAGGCTTGGCAAGTAGGAAAATCTAGAATACAGGTATGGGACCTGTTATCCAGAATGTTGGATCCCTATGAGCGCAGAGACAGGGCTGTGCCTAATGATGTTCAATATTGAAATGATTACTATGATATATAACACTGACATGTTTATGCAGTACTCTACAGAGCTTATACACCATCCACATCGGTCCTTGCCCCAGGGATACAATCTAAGGTCTCCATCATATCATACCTTCCAACTGTCTTGTTTTTTCGCAGCACAGTCCCGATTTTGACAACAGTCCCAAATTGTTACTGAAATGTCCTGATTTTTTCTTTGATCTCCTACACTGAACAGTAGTGATGTACGGGTCAGGCTTCTCCCGACCCGCGCCTGCTGGCAATCCACTCTCCCACCGTCCGCGCCCGCCAGCGCCTGACTTCTGGTCTCTTTTATAGACCCGCGCCACCACCCGCCGATGACATCACAAAAGGCAAGGGGCAAGAGGCACGCGTCTTTAAAAACTATGGATGCACCGAATCCAAGATTCAGTTCGGGATTCAGCCAGGATTTGGCCTTTTTCAGCAGGATTCGGAGAAATCCTTGTGCCGAACCGAATCCAAATCCTAATTTGCATATGTAAATTAGGGGCGGGTAGGAAAATCAGGTGACTTTTTGAAGAATTTTTTCCACTTTTTCCTTTCTTGACCCTAATTTGCATATGCAAATTAGGATTTGGTTCGGTATTCGGCCGAATCTTTCACCAGGGATTCTGGGATTCGGCCGAATCCCAAGTAGTAGATTCGGTGCATCCCTAATAAAAACTCAACCTGGAAGTCGGAAGCCTGCATTTGGAAGGTCGTGAGAGCAGTGAGAAGAGCTCAACCCGCACCCACCCACGACCCAGAAAGGAGCGTGTGAGGTCGGCCCGAATCCGTCCGACCCGCGGGAATCTGGTCGGCCCGCACATCACTACTGAACAGCCAGAAAAGATACAAAGTTTCTAAAACGTAGTTTTCTTTTGGCAGAGAGCCCAGAATATGCGGCAGGTGCACTTAGATACATTTGTTACCATTTAGGATAAGCAAAGAAACAATTGTAACTATTTAAGATAAGCAGGTCTCTTGGGAAACTGTGACTTGAAGCTTGAAGGGCTTAAATTCACCTTCATTAGCAAACTCATCCAGAAACAGGGAAACAAACTGGTCGCAGACAACACCCAGGGCAGAATCAAACTCCAGGCCCCAGAGATGCAATAGAGAAATGTTAACCACCTTTCCACCCATTACTTTATTCATTTGTAGAGTCAGTCCCAGCTCAAAGGCTGAACATAAACAAGTATTATAAGCGACTGTGAATATAAACATTTCCAAGGTATTGTGCCTGTTAAAACCACAGCCGATACGAGACCCTCTGGAATTCATTCTCCACCTTTCTGTGCCTTCAGCGCCATCTACTGGCCATTTGCAATAAATCCGCTGGTAAGATAGAAATGAAAACCACCTTATAGAGAAAAGCTATTGAGTTGCATATCTAATTCTGAAGAGTATTTGAGACAGATGATTATTTTTTTTTTTTTGATATTATCTGTACAGAGTTTATTTTTTTTCCAGTGTATTTTTTTTTTTTGTGTGTGTGCGTTTTGACCAAAACTGTGACATTTCAGTCTGTGAGTTAGAAATTCCTTGAAATACTGTCAATTAAGTGGAACATAAAGCTTCCATGCTTCACCCAAGTGGACTGCAACTCCCTGCACCTATGACCATATTGTCAAGAGTAGCGCATGCTGGGAGATATAGTTCAGCAACATCCAAGGATCAGTTTCGTAAACCCTTCAGAGCCCGTGGAATCTACTGAGACCGCTGCCTGATCAGTGTAATGTGTAGCCAGATCCTTGTTGTTTCATGGGATGTTGGGAGGCAAAATGGGAAATATAATTAATGAATCACTTGCTTTAGGCAGGTGCAATGGGCATATCATTTTACAAAGGGTTAGTTTACCTTTAATACTGTACAACTACTTGGGTTTATATCGGTTGAACCTCTCTCTCTCTCTCCAGTAAATGTGAGATTTTATAACTCCTTGAGTGCAGCGCGGCCGCCACTGACCTGCCTCTCATTCACTATTGTCCCCCAGATTATAAACATTTTCCCTTTTGCTTTTGTCAAACGTTCGCGCCGACCGCTCGGTATAATTCGCTATTGTGAATTCATTTACTTTTGCAATCAAACTGCCGCAATCTATTCGCTACATTAGACCGTGACTCGCCGCTATCGTTCTGTCCATTCATTTCCAGCACGTCCCCCTGTTGCTTTAAAGTTCCTTTCAATGAGTGTTAATTTCGTAATTAAGCCGCGTACCTGCGGGTTTCCCAATCAGGGAAGGTAATTAGAGGCATATTTGAAGAACATTGCGCCCAAACAGTAAATATGGAAATATCGCATGTACTTCTTCGATGAGAAAACAATATCATTTTGTGAGAATTCCTATTCTGGCATTTTATTATTATGCTTTATACAGGGTCGGACTGGGGGGCCCAGGGCCCACCCGGACTCCTGTCCAGTAGGGATGCACCAAATCCACTATTTTGGATTCGGCCGAATCCTTGGTGAATGATTGGGGCGAATATCGATCTGAATCCGAATCCTAATTTGCAGGAAAGGAAAAAGTGGGAAAAAATCTTCTTTTGTGACGAAAAGCCACGTGATTTCCCTACCCACCCCTAATTTACATATGCAAATTAGGATTTGGATTCGGTTTGGCTAGGCACCAGGATTCGGTCAAATCCGAATCCTGCATAAAAAGGCCGAATTCTAGCCGAATCCCGAACCGAATCCTGGATTCAGTGCATCCCTACTGTCCAGGGCCACTGTCCAGGACCCCTACTGTGATGCTGCGCATGCGCAAAAGGAGCCACGCCGCGCACATGCACGAGAGGAGCCGCTCGCATCTGCAAATGGCGCCACAATTTTATTTTGTAGGGACAGGAGATCAAGAGAGGGGGTCTGGCCCATGAGGGCTGGGCCCACCGGGTTTTTTCCCGGTGTCCCGCCGGGCCAGTCCGACCCTGGCCTTATATATAGATATATATAGATATATATATATATACACCATCGAAAAAAGCCGCACTCACAGGTCTTGTTTAGTGGTAGAAAGAAAAAGAATTTATTTACGCAATGTTTCTGCCCCTCACTCCTGAGGACGCCCGAGTGAGGGGCAGAAACGTTGAGTAAATAAATTCTTTTTCTTTCTACCACTAAACAAGACCTGTGAGTGCGTTTTTTTTTCAAGGGTGTATTTATAACAATTTTTAGTCGCCACCCAGAAAGCTGAATACTTGTTGCGGGTGCACCAAACAGAACTGCTTTGGCGATATATATATATAGAGAGAGAGAAACTGATTTTAATAGACAAACAAAAGCAATTCCAACGTTTCAATCACATCATAGTGATCTTCCTCAGGGAAAAAAAACTAGGGATGCACCGAATCCAGGATTCAGCCATGATTCAGGCTTTTTCAGCAGGATTCGGATTCGGCCGAATCGTTCTGCCCCGACTGAACCGAATCCAGATCCTAATTTGCATATGCAAACATATACAACACGAAACATGGAAGCAAAAATGTTTTCCCCTTCCCACCCCATAATTTGCAAATTAGGATCCGGATTCTGTTCAGTATTTGGCCAAATTTTTCGCGAAGGATTCAGGAGTTCGGCTGAGACCAAAATAGTGGATTTGGTGCATCCCTAAAAATAACAAGAGTGTAAGCCGTACAACCCCTTAAGTTTAGTTTTTTTCCCTGAGGAAGATCACTATGATGGGATGGAAACGTTGGAATTCCTTTTGTTTGTCTATTAAAATCAGTTTCTCTAACTGAGTCTGTTGAGTGCGGTATTTTTTTTTGTATTTTGTACACATTTTACCTGCAAACAGGTGAGTTTGGTGAGTGAGTGCTCCTCCATGTTCCATATGTATATACAGGTATGGGATCCGTAAGCGCTCCTACACACGGGCGTTTTTTCCTGCGCTCCCTGCGTTCCGCTTTCTTCCGTTCAGCCGTAGAGTAGACGCATTCAATTATTGTCAAAAGGGCCGTACTCGCACAGACGCACCAAACGCAGGTGACATGCTGCGTCCCAGGTAAAAACGCCCGTGTGTAAGAGCCCTTATACGGAAACCCATTATCCAGAAAACTCCGAATTATGGAAAGGCCGCCTCCCATAGACTCAATTTTATCCAAATAATACAAATTTGAAAAAAATATTTCCTTTTTCTCTGCAATAGTTAAGCAGTCGCTTGTACTTGATCCCAACTAAGATATAATTAATCCTTATTGGAAGCAAAAACCAGCCTATTGGGTTTATTTAATGTTTATATGATTTTCTAGTAGACTTAAGGGATGAAGATCCAAATTATGGAAAGATCTGTTATCCGGAAAACCCCCGGTCCCAAGCATTCTGGATAACAGGTCCCATACCTGTATATTTGTACATAGCACCAACACAAAGATTATACATAATTCACTGCCCCAGTAGAGCTTACAATCTAAGGTCCCTATCCCATTCACACACATCCGAACTCCCTGCGCCTAGTGCCCAGAAATGGAACCTACCCCCCCAGTGCCGACTATGAATGACTTTATTTTGTTAAAAAATAAGGCAGTAAAAAAATAAAGTTTTCGAGAGACTCAACGAGCCAATGCTTTTCAGATACGAATGAAAAATAGATTTATGCTGCCATCTAATGGTGTTATGTGTTATAGCAGGAGGGCCCATACTTTAATAATGCAAAGTCTACTTTTAGTGGTGTTGTCCCATAAAAACATTTTTAGCATTCTATTCCATGGAAAATATTACTTAAATATTGATTTATAGGTGTTTCACTTAGCCCTTTAGTAAATCTGCCCCTACGAAGGGCCTGCCCAAGTGATATTTGCCAGACAATCAGCCAGTTATCTCTATTGGGGAGGTTTGATAATGTAATTGGGCAAGGACTACATAAGGACATTGATGCGGTTCTTGTTTGATGCTTCTCCGTAATCCGGCTCTATGATCCAATCATTGGCCCCAGGATAACAACAGAATCATATCTGAAATTTACACAACCAAGATGGCACTCCAGTGGATAAAAGGTTGTGATTTATTCCAACACACATGGCCTGATGCGTTTTGGGCGTATTGACCTTATTCTAAGAGTTATACAC
Source organism: Xenopus laevis (assembly GCF_017654675.1). Lineage (NCBI taxonomy): Eukaryota > Metazoa > Chordata > Amphibia > Anura > Pipidae > Xenopus > Xenopus laevis. The sequence goes on from NC_054378.1 coordinate 5,744,348, forward strand.
CCAAACGCGTCAGGCTGTGTTTAGCAGCCTGTTGGAATAAATCACTGCTTTTCATCCACTGCCATCTTGGTTGTGTAAATCTCAAGTATGATTTGGGAACGCTAATTGCAACGTCGTGGCCCACGGAGTATTTAAAGAAGCAACAGGGTGGGATGCAGAGGGAGGGTATTGAGCAGCTTTTTCTTTTTTTTTGGTTGTAAAAACAGAATCAATTTGTCCCAGTTGATGGGCAGAGATCTCATGTCTGGCAGCTTAAAGGGGTACTGTCATGGGAAAAAAATTTTTTTTTCAAAATGAATCCGTTAATAGTGCTGCTCCAGCAGAATTCTGCACTGAAATCCATTTTTTTATATTCAATTTTGAAATCTGATATAGGGCTAGACATATTGTCAATTTCCCAGCTGCCCCATTTCATGTGACTTGTGCTCTGATAAACTTCAATCACTCTTTACTGCTGTACTGCAAGTTGGAGTGATATCACCCCCCCTCCCTTTTCCCCCCCAGTAGCCTAACAACAGAACAATGGGAAGGTAACCAGATCATCATCATCATCATTTATTTATATAGCGCTGTCAAGATACGCAGCTCCCTTACACAAGATAACAGCTGCCTGGTAGATCTAAGAACAACACTCAATAGTAAAAACCCATGTCCCACTGAAACACATTCAGTTACATTGAGAAGGAAAAACAGCAGCCTGCCAGAAAGCATTTCTCTCCTAAAGTGCAGGCACAAGTCACATGACTTGGGGCAGCTGGGAAATTGACAAAATGTCTAGCCCCATGTCAGATTTCAAAATTGAATATAAAAAAATGTTTGCTCTTTTGAGAAATGGATTTCAGTGCAGAATTCTGCTGGAGTAGCACTATTAACTGATGCGTTTTGAAAAAAACATGTTTTCCGATGACAGGATCCCTTTAATAATATTTATCTTTTCCAAGAACCAGTTGATACAGGTCATTGGGGCAATGTAATAAACTGCTTAGTATTTGCTAAGTTTTATCCTTGCATTTAAACAGCTGACCAGTATATGCTTTCTTCTGAGCCTTATGAAACCTGAACAATAATCTGCCAATACACAAAAAACATTTAAATACTAAGATACTCACCCCAACATGGCTTAGTTACTATCAAGTGCAGTTCATTTCTTATTATTACAAAATAAAAAAGCAAATCGATCAAAAATAAGATTTTTTTTTCTTAATTAGCATTGCTGCATTTCGGAGCTTTCTGGATAACTGATTTCTGTATAATAGATCTCATACCTTTAAATAAAGGGTTGGGCTTACTCATCAAGCAGAATAGTTGCCACCTGTGTGGTTTTGAACTGGGCATCAACACTTTAAAAAATTGACAGCGGCATCTAAGTGATGCAATAGCCTCGCCCCGGTGTCATAACTCCACCAACATCATTGTGCCCATCTCTGATGTCATCATGCCTGTTCTTACATCACAGCCCCACCTCCAATGTTATCTGCCCCTCCCCCCCTGTTCGGGTCAGTTCTGCCTCGTTGACTATTCAAATAAATAAGCTCACGTGTTCCAGTGCTAGTGTTTTTTATTAGGAAAATCTCTGATAATCACTTCATGGAAATCACATTGTGAATCATTAGAATAAAAATCTTTTTTTTTTCTTTTGGCTTCATTTTGTACATTGTAATGTCCATAACCATTTGCTAAACATTCACATCATTTTAATATGAACCAAACCTCTAATATTCCCACAGCCAATCAGGCTTGTGCATGGCAATCAGCAATTTCGCAAAGGAAACGTTTTATTATATGGAAGCCATTCAGCTCCTCTAATGGAGCTAGAGATGATTTTCAGTTAAACTGGCTGTAGTGGTTGGATCATTCCCATTGCTGACGTCACTTTGCAGCATGATAGGCCGGCTCCAGTATTACCAATAAAAATGCTGATTTTCACAATAAAGTTATGATAGTATGGCGCAATTAATAGCTATTGCCATTTTTTTATGATTGAAACCTACTCATAGGCCATCATTACCCAGTGGTGAAGAACTTCGGCCTTCTGTAATGACGCTACAATGGAGGAAAGTGGGAGATTCTGATAGGCTGGGACAATCTAAGCCTTGTACCAGCCCCTGTCTCTATGGTATCATCTAATATACAGTGCAGCTTTGGGACCAAGAAGAAGGCTAGAACAGAAAACGTCACAATGGGTTGTGGCGAAAGAAAAGAGGTTATTGGTGGTGGTGGGTGGGGCAGGGACATCTCTGTACCATATTTATTCTGATAATAAGTCACAGTCCTCAGACATAGTCATAGGCTTTGTGATTTTCACTGGTTGACCACTGGGCCAACGCAGTGGCTACGGGTGCAGGTATTTCAGAAAGAAGCGTAGGGGGCGGACTCTCGGCCTGCGTTTATTTGCAGTCAGAGAATCGTCCTGAGACCAAGGTAGAAAACAATAACCTGATTCAAAAAAGTCTGAATTTTCCAGTTTTAACAAGTGTAACTGAGAATAAAGATGGTTTCAAGGCGACAATATTTTCACACGTAAAACGGCTACTACCTATATTAGTTGCGTTCCACGGAATGCTCCCAAAGCCGCTGACAAGCAGGGAGCTCCATTGTTGCCTCAACTGGAGCAGACAAGGTTTGCTCCTAAGCTTCCCACCTGAATTCCATCTTTATTGAACAACAAAGGCACCCCGTCATGGACCGCTAAAAGAAACTGCCATATTTTTCTGACACTGCATCAATACACCGTGTCATGCCTCTGTTTATTTCTATACAGTACTAACAAATAGGGATGGGCGAATTTGACCCGTTTCGTTTCACCAAAAAATTCGCAAAACGTGGCCTAAAGTCCAGTTTCACCCTTAGGGGTAGGTGGCAGTAAGATTTTAGCCCACTCCCTGGAAATAAAAAAAAATCAATATATTTGTTCCTGGTAACAATGAGACTCTATAAACAGCATTCATGCCATTGTGACATCACTCCTGGTGAATAGAATGAGACTACAGCATAACATCCATGTTACCAATCGTTGCTATAAGGCTATAAATAACCGACTTTCCTGTCTCGCAAGTGCGTCATTCTGTATATTAACAGCTTTGCGAGACATGTTAAGTCAAGACATAAAGAGAATTTACTATTTAAAGTAGGGATGCACAGAATACACTGGCCGAATCCCCGAATCCTTGGTGAAAGATTCGGCCGCATACTGAACCGAATCCGAATTTGCATATGCAAATTAGGGACAGGAAAGGAAAAAGTTGAACAAAAATACTAAAAAAAAATTAATTTACATATGCAAATTAGGATTCGGATTCGGTTCGGCCAGGCATAAGGATTCGGTAGAATCCTGGCCGAATCCCGAACTGAATCCGGGATTCTGCATCCCTAATTTAAAGGGAAAGTATCATCTGAAAAGCTGATCTTACCCCATAGATGTTGGCACACCTGTGCCCTGTAATAATGTGCCAATGACGGGGGAACGGTATCTGGTAAAAAGGTAACCTTGTTGCAGCACATGAATATTTTCTGCATGGTGGTGGGCACTGTATACTAGTAACTCAACTGGAGGAATATATAAAAAGTCTGCCCACCTCTAGTAACCCATAGCAACCAATAAGATTTTCACATGCACACCAGTCCATGCTACCTGCTGATTGGTTGCTATGGGTTACTAGAAAATATACACAGATAGCACTATAGTGCTTAGCCAACAAATCACCCGCCAAGGCCTGCAGAGGGCACCAGAGACCACTCCACAAAACTGTAAAGGGCATCGGTGGCCATCAAATGCAGCCTCGGGCAACTGTATAAACCTGCTTCACAATACAGAGGAGTTGCTCTTGTTTTATATGGCTTGAAATATCCATTCTGATTCTTTATCAGCATTTTGTACCTGGATGTTATTTTCGCAGCTTTTTATAAAAAATGCATGCTACTTAAAGGGGTGGTTCACCTTTAGGGCAGAGACACACGCTCAGATTCGGGGAGATCAGTCGCCCGGCAACAAATCTCCTCTTCTTCGGGGCGACTAATCTCCCCTAACTGCCTCCCCTGCCTTTCCGCCGGCTTAAATCTAAACTGCCAGCGGGATGGCAGTTGCAATTCGTTTTCCGAAGTCGCCTCACGAGAAAACTTCAGACGACTTCAGAAAACAAAACGCTCCGGGTGCCATCTCACCGGCGATTTCGATTCTAGCCGGCAGGAGGGAGTTCTGGGAGATTAGTCGTCCACGAAGAAGAGTCGATTTATCAACGGGCGACTAAATCTTCGCGTGTGCCCTTACCCTTAAGTTAATTCTCAATATGTAATAGAATGTCCTATTCCTGGCAGCTTTGCAACTGTTTTTTCATGGTTTCTTTTTTTTAATTATTTTGAAATTATTTGCCATCTCCTTCTGCCCCTTTCCAGTTTCCAGGGTCACTGACACTTCACTGGCAGCCAAAAAACATTTGCTCTCTTAGGCTACAATCGTATTGTTATTTATTATTATTATTTTATACTTCGCTTTCTATGCAGGCCCTCTCCTACTCATATTCCAGTCTCTCGTTGAAACCACTGCTTGGTTGCTAGGGTAAATAAGTCCCTAGCAATCAGATAGCCGCTGAAACACAGGTATGGGATCCGTTATCTGGAAACTCATTATCCAGAATGCTCTGAATTACAGAAAGGCCGTTTTCCATAGACTCCATAATAATACAATAATCCATATTTTAAAAAAAAGTGATTTCCTTTTTCAGTGTAATAATAAAACAGTCGCTTGTACTTGATCCCAACTAAGATATAATTAATCCTTAATGGATCCCAAACCAGCCTATTGGGTTTATTTAATGTTTATATGATTTTTTTAGTAGCATTAAGGTATGAAGATCCGAATTATGGAAAGATCCATTATCCGGATTCTGGATAACAGGTCCCATACCTGTACCAAACTAGAGAGCTAAACAAAAAGCCAAAGAACTGAAAAACCATAAAAAAATTATTGCAAATTGTCTCAGAATATTAATGTCTTAATAAAAATTAATTTAAAGGTGAACTACCATTTAAAAGCACTCATCTAAACAATACAATGTAATACAGGTATGGGATACCTTATCCGGAAACCCGATATCCAGAAAGCTCCGAATTACGGAATGGCTGTCTCCCATAGACTCCATTTTAGCCAAATAATCTAAATTTTTAAAACTGATTTCCTTTTTCTGTGTAATAATAAAACAGTCGCTTGTACTTGATCCCAACTAAGATATAATTAATCCTTATTGGAAGCAAAACCAGCCTATTGGCTTTATTTAATGTTTCAATGAATTCCTAGTAGACTTAAGGCATGAAGACCCAAATTACAGAAAGATCCATTATCCGGCAAACCCCAGGTCCCGAGCATTCTGGATAACAGGTCCCATACCTGTACAAAGAAATATCCACATCTTTGCATTACATATACACTAAACTAACAGGTTTCCTGTATACAAAACGTTGAAAATGCAAGTGCATACCTCCCAACTGTCCCGTTTTTAGAGGGACAGTCCCTCTTTTGACAGCTCAACCCGCGGTCCCTCGTTTGTACTGGAAAGTCCTGTTTTTCTCTGCACTGAAAAGCCAGAAAGAGAAACAAAGTTTCTAACTTAATTGGCTTTTGGCGGAGAGCCCAGAACAGCCACAGCTGCAGATAAGATACTTTTGTAACAATTTCAAGATAAGCAAAAAAGTAATTGTAACACTATAAGATAACAGGTCCCTTGGGACAAGTTAGACTCACAGCTTAAAGGGCAATTCACCTTCATTAGCAAAACTGTAATAACTGGGGGAAAAAAACAACAGAAATATGTTCAAACTTTCATAACCTGCCAAATTTAGTAAAATGAACATGGTAATTAGGGGGGGGGGGTCACAAAAATGGGCGTGGTCAAAAATTCCCAACTTTTCTGTCCCTCTTTTTATTTCCAAAATGTTGGGAGGTCTGTTAAAATGTCCCTTACAGTTCCCAGGTCATTGGAACAGAAGCAAAAGAAGCCCTTGCCTTTCTGAGCTGATATAAATGCTGATATTAATGCTCCCATGGCACAAAATGTTGTGTTTGAACAGTGTTATGTCTACGAGGCAAAAGCAGCTGACGGTAGGACGTCCTTCACCTTATTCGTGGTCTTTTTTTTTAGTTTGTGTGTCTTTAGGAATTTAGGGGGGTCGTCGCTGGAGAATAATAATGAAAAAAAATAAAACTTTGCACCAACCATGCACTTAAAAACCCTTATATAATATATTCTAATACTTTTTCTGAGCAGGACAGTATTGCAGTTCATTTATTCAGGGGTTATTGATGCATCTGGCCCTGACATGCCCCAGATGCATCAACAGAACCTGCTCCATTTATTTGTCTATTTGTGAGTTTGAACACAACTCATCTATGAACAGAATTGCTCCATTGCGCTACTACAGCGGCAAACCAATCAGAACTGCCCATTTGCAATGTAGCCCCTATGTTATTAAATCAGCTCTTCTATCTGTGTACTCCATCTACAGTCGACGGAAATGGTGCTGAAAATCAACTAAAACGACTTTTTTAGATACTCAAAATCAACACAACGGAGAGACAATGCGGCACACTTGAAAGGCGTCACTTTATAAGTTCCTCGCTGCTTCATAGCAATAAAGGATTTTCCCCTCTATCAGTGTTGTGCTTCCCCAAAGTTATAGCCACTGGCTTTAGTTTTCTAGGCACCCATTGGCTACGGTGACTAACGGCCATTTCCTATACCAGAATCCTTTGCGCTGCACTAGCGAATGGACTCAATGGCATCAACCAACCAGGATAAAAACCTTATGACTGAAGGCTGTGCTACCAAATGAAGCCAAGCTCTATCTGATTGGAAATCTCATTGTCGTCCTCCAAAAAAAAAAAAATCTTCTACTCGGGGCCTACAAAATGTTGGAGTTGATGTCTATGTAAATAGCTCGTTACCCTCTTTAATGTATTGGAAGTGCAGTCACATTACATTGTTCATTTGCGGGTTTTTTTTTTTTCAAACCATTTGAAATGTGTCCATTAAAGAAATGAATATCTACTTGAGTACAGTAGTTATCCCAGTTTTATGGTTAAAGATTCCAAAAAAAAGTAGCGGTCCATTCATCAAGATATATTGTCCGGAGTTGGCCTCAGCACGGTCAGCTGTTCGTAGGTGGGAAGGGTGTTGCGGGAAGGGTGGTTCTCAGAATTCAAAGAGTTGCTCTGATGAGGAGTTCGGGCGGACTGAGATCCCTGCTGGTTTGTTATCAGATGGTGAAGCATATCAGTGATAAGATTTATCTTGTGGTCCATGTGAGTCACCTACAATATAGGAAAACATACTCTTAGCACCTTCATATCATATATAATGCAATGACACATTATACACCATACTGTGCAAGAATCAGACCATTTTTAACATATATTGCCGAAAACATCATCTTCTAATCTCATGTTGAGAACTTTAATCAGTTTAAGATCTTCTGGACAACAATGACTAGATCTTCTGGACTTCAATGCCTTCCAGGAGAGCTACGAGGAGGCTAATTAAAGCATTAATAAACTCCTAAAAAGCCTTGGATAGAAAATGGTGATAATCCAGACCTAGGCCTCTAAAGCTTACTCTCCAAAATAAAGTAGAAGTAACAGCTTGCTTTCCCGATATGTTCTGAAACTGGAGAAATCCTTTGTGACATTAATGGAAGAACACAACATCACAGAATATTCAACCAAACAACTCTACCAATACATGGACAGCTTTAAAGTTGTCTTCAGTACCTTACACTTGATGGGGAAGGACTTACTGTAGATAGGCAAAAGCATGTGGACACCTGGCTATCCAACAGTCGAATATCTCATACCAAAATCAAGGGTATTAATATGAAGTTGGTTGCCTGCTAAAATAGTCTTAAGCCTCCAAGGTTTGTGGGCTGTGCTTCTCTTCACTGATACGGATCAGGTCTGGTGATCCAGTTCATCCCACAAGGATTCAGTTGGGTTGAGGTCAGGGATCTCTGAAAGCCAATCAAGTTCTTCCATTCCCATCAGTGTAAACCAATTCTGTATGGGTCATGCATTGTACATGGGGCATTATTTTATAAATACAGAAAATGGCCGACCCACAAACTGCTGCCACAAAGTAGAGTGCCTACATACTTTTGGCCATATATTATATGACGTAGAATTTCCATAAATTTGCGAAACTCCTGCGAAAATTCGACGGTGTCCAAAACATTTGCTCAAAACTCGCGTCAAAAACACTGCACGTCAACACTATTCGGACACCCATTAACTTTAACACCAGCGTCAAAACGAGCGTCGAGTTTTGCAAGTTTTTCGAAGTTTTGCGAATTTAGGGAAATTTGTGAATTTTTTCGGCAAAGCAATTCTGGAGAAATTGTCACATCACTCGTCACCACCGTTCTTCAGAAAACCGCATGGATCTAGGCCGGCGGAAGAAGCTTACCTTGTCTTCAACGCGGTTTAACCTGGAACCTATTGAATTGTTTCCTTTGTCTTTCACTTTATCTAAATAGAAGAAATAACAGCTCTGATGAATAAATACAGCATTATTAAAGGAAAACCCCACTACTGTATATTACTGGCCAACACATAATGAAGAAACTAATAAAAAAAAAACACTACCTGATACAGAGAGGAAGAGGGAAGGCTTTCCAAGTGACTGATCTAATCTGCAAAGAAAAGAAAATACTTCAATTATATTTCAAGATACATGTAGAAATACTAACACTCATGTGAAAGTGCTACTGTGTCTCAGTGCAATTACCCGAGATAGGAAAGGTAAGTCACTTGCTTTGGGTGAATTAAGTGAGACAACTGTTGACAATCAAGTGCCAGTATAAGAATTGCCTTACAGGAGACTACTTTGCCCATGTCTAACTGGTTTGATGATGAGCTTTACTAGCAGAGGAGCTAAAAATTAGCCAGTACTTGAATATCGCCATTCAAGCGTGACGCTGAGTTGCATGAAACGTTGGGTCCTTCTCGTGGGGGGCTCCCATAGGCACAGTTCTTTCCTAAAATAGCAAATATAACAGTGCAGTGTTGGCCACAAGGCATTGAGTACAGGGCCATACAGCCACTGATGCTTCCTAATGGGTATTCTAGAGCATGTCAATGTGCCAACCACCCACTATGGATGCCGGATGTAGACAGTGCTTTATTTAGAGCAAAGCGCAATTCTTTGCTAATTTAGGATTGCAAATAACTGTCATTGGGTGCAGCCCACGGAAAAAATCCCAATTTTTAATGCATCTTACGCCCAGCAATATCACAGTGTTGCCTTAATTATATGTCCTTCACCAAAGTGATAGCCGCTGGCTTTAGCTTTCTAGGCACCTGTTGGCTATGGTGACTAACGGCCATTTCCTATACAGGTATGGGACCTGTTATCCAGAATGATCGGGACCTGGGGTTTTCCGGATAACAGATCTTTCCGTAATTTGGGTCTTCATGCCTTAAATCTACTAGAAATTCATTTAAACATTAAATAAACCCAATAGGCTGGTTTTGCTTCCAATAAGGATTCATTATATCTTATTTGGGATAAAGTACAAGGTACTGTTTTATTATTACACAGAAAAAGGAAATCATTTTTAAAAATTTGGATTATTTGGATAAAATGGCCAAATTTGGAGACAGCCATTCCATAATTCGGAGCTTTCTGGATATCAGGTTTCCGGATAAGGGATCCTATACCTGTACCAGAATAGAGTCCTGCGGGGTTCATTTTTTGGAAACGGTACCCAACCCGCACTCACAACCCGCATTCTTACCTGCTTCGACCCGCAAGTACACTCACTAAAGCCGGTCAGCAGCTAAAGAAATAAGTTGCGCTTGGCGCCCTCTATTGGCCATAGCTGGAACTGCAAGCAGGTAACTGCGATAAATGCGACGGGACAATTTAAGATATCGCACTTGCTGGCAATTAACTAATGTTACAGCGCGCCAGATGTACAATCCGTTCTGGCTTCATCTGTACCTTATCCGCAACCCGGACCCGCTGACCGCCAAGAATCAGGAAGTGCTGTCATTGTAAACCGGAAGTGACATCATCAGAAATAGGCGTGATCAAAAAAAGGAGTAAAAACTGCTATTGAGAAGACCCAGGAGCCGACCCACGTCTATACCCACACCCAGAACTTCTACCCACAACCTGCAGGATACCGCAGTTTTTTGCTGGTAACCCGCTGGTACCCGACTTGCTGCAGGAGTCTATACCAGAATCCTTTGCGATCCACTAGCGAATGGACTCAATGGCATCAACCAACCAGGATAAAAACATGACTGGAGGCTGTGCTACCAAATGGAGCCAAACTCCATCTGATTGGAAATCTCATCACAAAAAAAATTCTACTTGGGGCCTTTTTGCCGCCCCTTGTAACCGGCCACTCGCTGCCGCCTGAGTCAAGATTTTCACCTTGCCCCATGGCAGGAGCGGCCCTGTAAGTATCATTCCAATTCCACAAGAATGTGGAATTTATGTATCTTGCATGTGCCAATGCTGACATGTTAAAGGACAAAATAAAAACCCCATGCATATCAAATTAGGATTACTCGTTCAGAACCTTCTCTGCAGTTCCTTGATTCTGACCATCAGGTTCAGGTGACCTTGTGAATACTGCTCGATAACATCACGCACATCGTACGGGTTTCTTGCTTGCTGCAAAAAGAAAAATGAAGAAAAAAAGAGATTATGGCCTTCGTTATGGTCTTCATTATTAGCCTTTGTAAAAATCAGATGTCACAGATGCATTTATTTTCTTGTTGCAACAACATAAATTTGCATTCCTGGGCCAAGAGCTTAAACGTAGGAGCTTGCAGCTCACCATTGCAACACACTGGGGTGAATCATCGCATTTCTAGAACAGCCATTACTCCCATCAGGGGTACATTTCCTACGAAATCTATTTATGCTTGCATGCATTCTTTGTTATTTTGTATTCCAAGTTATCAGCCCCTTATTGAATCCACTGGTGGCCTCAGACACAAAACGGCACCTTTACAGTTTAACGTCTTACATTTGCTACAAAACTTTCTAGGGTTGGAACCCCTAAACCTTTTTAAAGGGGAACTATCGTGAAAAGGAGTTGGGTGTCAGGTGAATGATCCAATATATCTTATAGGGGGGCTCCTTTTGCCTAGAAGATGTATGAGAGCTCACTCTATTAAAATCACCAGACATCACGTCTCTCTACATGCAGAATTTGTGCAAAAGGCAGTTATTTTGTTAGATTTTGTTTGTACTGGAATCAGTTATTTGAGTGAGCTCTAATACATCTGCTAGGAAAGGAGCCCCCCTATAAGATATATTAGATCTAACTGTCAGTGAATATCTGACACCCAACTGCTGCATGAAGACAGAATGAAGAGAAACAGATGCTGAGAGAGGAATAGTGAAGATAAACTTGATTATTTCAGAAACGATGTCGAGTTTTTTATTGATTGTATTTACATAGTTTTTTTTCAGTGTGAGGAAGGTTATATTAAATTTGCATTTTCACAATAGTTCCACTTTAAGGTTGGGACCCCTATTTCCAGTTGTAATTTTCTGAGCCCGAACCTTATATCATATTGTACTCACTGTTTAGATCATAGATCCACATGTTGGACCGGCACAAGCAACCGAAATATGATTTCTCATCTCATCTATGACCTCCATATTTATAGTCAACAGTTTATTGGTCAAAAATATTTGTAGTCTGATGTGGTTATGGTGTTGGTGTGGAATATTAAAGGTAGGTCTAGAGATGGTGGGACGGGACATCCCTTCGTTTGTGACTCAACTGAAACAAGTTTTTGTTGTCTGAATATGGTATCTGTGCTGAGGTGCAGCCCAACGTGATAGTTTGCTCCATCTGTATTTACATTGTTGACAAGTGAGAGTCCTTAACCGATCTCACATAATCACCTTCTCAACAAAAACACTGGTTGACCGTTAAGACCCAACACACCTGGAATTTTTTCTTTCCGACAAAATATTGCATCCGTCGAATGACTTTTATTGCGGCGCGGTGATGTTCTTTGAGCCTATGGAAAAAGCACAGAGAATTTCTAAAGCATAAATTGTGTGTTTCCTTTCTAAGACCTCTGCGCCTTCATGTTTTACTTCTATGGGATCCGTTATCCAGAAAGTTCTGAATTATGGGAGGGCCATCTCTCATAGTCAATTTGTAATTTCCTTTTCTCCATAATAATAAAGCAGTCGCTTGTACTTGATCCCAACTAAGATATAATTAATCCTTATTGGAAGCAGAACCAGCCTATTGGGTTTATTTAATGTTTACATGATTTTCTAGTAGACTTAAGGTATGAAGATCCAAATTACAGAAATATCCATTATCCTGAAACCCCGAGGTCCCAAGCATTCTGGATAACCGGTCCCATACCTATATCTTGTACTTGATCCCAACTAAGATATAATTAATCCTTATTGGAAGCAAAACCAGCCTATTGGGTTTATTTAATGTTTATATGATATTCTAGTTGACTGAGTGGGATGAAGAGCCAAATTACAGAAAGATCCCTTATCCAGAAGACCCCAGCATTCTGATTAACAGATACTATATTTGTATTTTATTTCACAGGGAATACCGAGAGGCCTTTTCAGCAATCTGGCTGTTAGGGTCTAAATTCCCCTAGCAACCATGCACTGATGTGAATAAGAGACTGGAATATGAATAGGAGAGACCTGAATAGAAAGAGGAGGAATAAAAAGTAACAATAACAATACATTCGTAGCCTTACAGAGCATTTGTTTTTTAGATGGGGTCAGTTAAAGCTGGAAAGAGTCAAAAGAAACAGGCAAATAATTCAAAAACTATAAAAAAATAATAAAGCCCAACTAAAAAGTTGCTTAGAATCACTTTATAACATACTAAACGTGAACTTAAAGGTGAACCGCCCGTTTAATCTAAGCTCCCATAATGAATAGTTTCCTTACTCTGAGATGTGAGTTATTGGGGTGAGGAGAGTGTCCCCTTCCATGTCCAGGTCATCAGTAAAACTGCTTG